>NC_091289.1:196889211-197154211 GCF_032444005.1 Ranitomeya imitator | reverse complement strand
CTGTGGCTCCCGCCCGGGCGTTCTCAGGGGGGCTGACGAGAAAAGTAATTTATAAGACAAAATAATTTTAATTTACTGTCAATTGGTTTCTTTAATTTGCTTTTTTTATAAAAAAAAAATGTAATAATTATTTTGGGGTTTTAGTACTTATGTTTTTGTTGGAATGAACACAATGTAACAAAAGTACAAAAAGAATCGAAACATCCCTGCAGTAGAAATATCATTCCAAAGTTACTGATAGTAAAGGGTTTCTTCAAGGATGGGGGGATCTGCAGAAATTCATATTTCTCACATTCTCACTGATTAGGAACATTAGACACAATGAGATGTGAATTATCGCATTCTGAGGTTTCTCCCCAGAGGATAATAAATATCAATAAAACCAAAGAAAACTCCCGTCCAGCCGTGCAGCCTGGCTCCGGTCCGGTTGTCTTCTTCAGTCTCTTCTTGTGGCCTCTGGTGCGGACTGGGCCATAGTGACCCCATGATGGCCAAGGCCAAAGAGGACAACGGATGTGCGATAGGTGTCTTTGAGGAGACTGTAATGGTAACCGGATAGAAGATAGTCAAACCAGAGTTGGGCTATGTGGGGAGACAGGAGTATTTGCCAGGTAAGTATATATCTTTCATTAACCCCTTCCAACGCCTCCATAATTCGCCATTTTCACCATTTTTCACCTTTTACCCAAAGCAAACCTCCATATAATTGGACTCTGGTGGATTAGAATTCTTTATAACTCCAGAGGCAGATAAGATTCACCTGAAACCAAAACGCTCATTTCAGTTGATGACCTATATCTTGCATAGGTGCTCAATACGGGACCCATGGAGGTTGGCACTCGGCACCCACTGATCAGCTATTTTAAAGTCCAATTGCGGTCAGAAGCAAACTGTATGCGGAGTTGGAAAAGCAAAATTTTGTACATTGTATTGTGGTCGTTCTTTGGTACTGCAGCTCTGCTCCCATTCACTTCAATAGAAGCTCAGCTGCAGTACCTGAGAATGACCACTACACGGTGTATGACACTGTGCTGCTCTGTCCGTACACTGTGCACTTTCACCGGCACTGAAAGCTGATATAGCTGATCGGCGGTGGCGGATGTAGGACCCCTGTTGATCGGATATTGATGGCTTTTCTCAGGGATAATTTATCAAAATCTAAGTATTGTACAACTAATCATTATAGCGGTCACATCCTGATTTGGAGACAAAGCAGCCTCCATGCATTTGGTAAGATTTGGCATTATATTTTCAATTATTGGGGAGGTTGATGATCGATATTGGGCTCAGTTCATTGTTGGATTTCCTATTTGTCCCAAAAGTGTTGGATGAGGTTGAGTTCAGGTCTATGTTTAGGCCATATGACTCTCACCAAATGCCTATACCCTGACACCAGGACTGCCCGGGAACGCCCATAAAATACCCATCGGGATGTGATTTTCCTAAACTCAACCCAATGCTTTTTGGTTCAATGAAGGCTAACGGACACTTTTTTGGCTCCCATCATGTGAATGGAGCCTTATGGAGATGGATGTTGTGGAGATCACCCTACACATCAGTTGGTCATGCGTTATGCTCGAGCACGACCTTATTAGCGTGAGCATGGATCGTGGACCCACAGTGCCACGAACCAGACTTACCCCGGAGGGGCATGAATAAGCAGCAAACTTGGTCTTCACTCGAGTATCTAGTGGTGACGTCAGGCATGGGCATCAGGTAACTGCTAAGTACCACTCCAGGGCAGCGTCTGCCAGTAGCAGGTGACCCACAAACGGGCAAGAAGCTCTGACAGATGCTTGCAGAAATGGCAGGGATACTGGCAGGCATGACAGCTACAGGCGAGTGCAGCAGGGATACTGACATGCACGGCCGATTCACAGGCAGGCTGGTACTGGCAGACACGGCTGGCATGCAGGCAGGTCGGTACAGGCGGGAACAGCTAATATACTGGCAGGCAGACAGGCATGGCTGACAAACAGGCAGAGATAGGAGTCAGTTCAGACTGGACAGACAGGAAGAGCTCCAGAAAGAACTGGGTCACTGGCAGGTACGGCTGGAATACATTAACAGGTAGGACCCAGTTCAGACAGGGAACCGCAGATGCAGTCAAGTAGGAAGCCGCGGATACCGTCAAGCACAAAACTGCAGATGCGGTCACGCATAGAAGTGGAGGTTCCAACAGGACAGACAGAAGCAGGTTCACATAGAACAGAAAGGGTAAGGATAGGTACGGACAGGACAGACTGGACCAAGTTCACACAGGAAGAACTTAAGGACAAGTACACACCGGTCAAATAGAGCCAGATTCACACAGGGTACTTACTATGAAGCAGCAAGTGTACACACAGATCACTAATGTTGCACAGTGACAACAGACTCGAGATAAATGCTGGTTCAGACACTGCCGGCAGCGATAGGTGCTGGTCCAGACACAGAATGTTTAAGGATAGTTACAGAGTCAGACACACTGTAGATTAGGAAAGGAAGCTGCTACAGCAGATATATGGTAGAGACTGATTCAGACATCGGGTTTGGAGGAAGGGACAGAAACAGATACAGCTGGTGTGGAAACAGGTACTGATTTAGACACAGAAGGATACAGAGACAGGTACAGATACTGACACAGGAGATACAGAGACAGATACAGACTGGATACAAACAGCATAAACATCAGGTTCTACAGGTACAGGCTCAGGGCTGGACCTACAGACCCAGGGACACAGGTACAGGATCAAGGTACAGGCCTGGGTATAAAGACCCAGGGACACAGGCACAGATTCAGGGTACAAGCCTGAGTATTCAGCCCCCAGAGTGGAGAAAACAGATTCGGGCAAGGAGTGGACCTGACAATGGACTTAGCTGCTTACAGACAAGCTAGGCATTAAAGTCTAAGCCATTGAAAAGGCACCTCCCAATAGGGGAAGGTGCCTTAAGTACCAGATGCCTTCCAGGAATTGACTGTGGACATCTTAGTAGCGCACGCACTGTCTCATTAAGGACCAGGAAATTCCCACACATTCACCCTAACCATACTGGCAGGAAACATGCATAACAAATAGAGGACACAGAGCATACAGCATGGCAAGGACTGACGAGTATGCTGGTGTACCTGCCAGTAGGAGAAGAAGGCACGCAGGGATGCTGGCATTACACGATGCACTGCAGAGCCTGAGAGGTCCATCTGAAGCCTAGAAGATTAGTCCAACAATCAGGAATAAGAAGTTCTCCTGGAATCCACCGCATCGACCCATTAGACTGCCATATGGCGAAGCTTCATTAATCTCTCTAAAGAATGTGTTTTCACATGGCAGTGTGATTTACACATCTCCAGATGACACTTGAGCATAGTGCATGGTGACCTCAGACCCATGTGTGACCGCTCAGCTATGGAAATTCACATCAGGCCGCTCCTGATGACGGCCCTTTCTGTTGACTCTTAGAGGAAGAATGGAAGAATGGAACTCGCAGTTCAGTGTTTGAACCTTGGACAGAAGGTAACTTCTCACATATCACAAGCTTCAACACTTGCTACTCCCAATGCATTTCAGTCCCATTTTACTGGCCATGGTTCACCGATCTGCAGGGAAATAAACCAACCCTGAAAGAAAAAAAGCTGTTTGCAAGGTTTTCCTTGCCTGTTACTCTGCTGATCTCTGTATTTCCTGGCCTGTAATAATGACCTCTCCTCCCAGCCTGGAATTAGCCACAGAGCTCACATGGGTCAAGACATCATCGCAAGGACAAGGGAACTATGGAAGACCCAGATGAAGCTCATGTTCAGTTTCCTATGTTATCCTATCAGCAAAGGAAAATCCATAGATGCCGTATATTAGCGCAAAAAATGTGTACAATTTAGTGCAAATTTGCATTGTGCACGTCTCTCCTGTTTTAGGCAGAATTACTGGGGAATTCTTTTAGTGAAATTCCACCTTGTGTAAAGTTACCCAAAGGCATCACCGAATAGAGATCATGGCCATGGTAGGTACAATGGATACAGTGACAACCAGTGTACCCCAATGTCATATAGCTGCAGTAGTCTGCAATCGTAGTTACCAACATTCAGAAAGCAAGAAATGGGACCTTAAGACCCTGACACCAGGAATGCCCGGGAATGCCCATAAAATGCCCATTGGGATGTGATTTTCCTAAACCCATTTGCCAACCAGTTTGTATGACTGTTAGTAACCATAGTCTAACAATAAGGCTTTGTTCTCACTGGGCAGAAGCGTAACCTGAAGATTACCCCAAAGAAAAATGTATACCAGGACCTCCAGCTGTCATCTGTAGCATGGATGGTCAGTAGGACTCTTCGAGACCCCTTAGGTTTCAGCACCTGGGTGCAACCACATTAA
Source organism: Ranitomeya imitator (assembly GCF_032444005.1). Classification (NCBI taxonomy): domain Eukaryota; kingdom Metazoa; phylum Chordata; class Amphibia; order Anura; family Dendrobatidae; genus Ranitomeya; species Ranitomeya imitator. Next base: position 197,149,859 of record NC_091289.1, on the reverse strand, counting down.
TTCTAACCTGTCTCTGGAGATATGGAAACCCAATGTCAAAGAACTAAAGCATGTGAGCATATCCTTATCTCTAAGAGATCTGGCCTGTGGCATGTCAATGGGAAATCCATCCCACCTTATCTTCTGTGTGGAGGTTTTCCAAAAATGTGAAGAATGTGCACTGGTGCAAATGAGCCTGCAGTGTGTAGCCAGCAGAGCTAGGTGTATAATTGACACGCAGACATATTTCATCTACATAGAACAGAGCTGTCTGCTGACATTCTCCAAGAGAAGCGTTATGTGGATTTCCAGTGAGGAGACCTGAAACAAGAGAAGAAAACAACCCTGCTAATGAGGGTTTTAGACGGAGCATTTTTTTTAAATATCCAGAACATTAATCCCTTACAAAACAATCCTGAATCTCGAAACCGCTCGATAACCTTTAAAAAACGCAGCATTTCCCCAAATTAGTTATATATTAAAGCCCGGCTCTGTGTTGAGTGCCGCTGACCTTTCAAATATTGTTTCGCAAAACTTTAACTAAGAGAATTTCACCTTTATAATTTTTTTTGAAGTTCTGCCGCGAATGAACACATAACCTTTTCATAAAAAAAAAGAATAAAATAAAAAAAAAACCTTCAGAACATAGAATTACTTACCTGGCTTAATTGTCTGCCGGGATGAAAGCAGTCCCCATGTTCCCAATAATATAAATGTTATTTATTCTGCGGGTTATGTGGTTCACGGACTCTCAAAAAACCATCACTTTTTCTCCCAAACTCTGTACGAGCCATTGGCGTTAATAGCTTTCCTTTACAAGCTGTATACAGCTTCCTCCAACCCAATAATCCCTCAAATATGCGCCTGATTAAAGACCATATATCCCAGCCCTGGGAAACAGCCAAGGATGATACTGTTTCTAATAAGTCGGGCTGCAGACAGTCGATCATCGGGACAGATACTTCCCGTTCCTGTAATGAGTTAACCACCAGATGATTCAACCTGAATACATTATTCTACAAGACGAGTTAGAATAGAAATATGCAGAATATTTTCCGCCCTATGATACGAAATCTGTCATTATCTACAAGGTAGAATTGGCCAAAGTATCATCAGTGACATCACTGAGGCTGCAGGCGCGGATTATCTCATGCCTCATTGATGCTGCTGGGCCGGGGCGTAATCATAGCCCTAATTGTCATAGCTGAAGAAAACCTCATGGTGTAGTCGCCTAAATTGTGTGCATGGATGATGGACATTAAAGAGTCAGGAATGAGCAGATTTCATCTAAGTTAAATCGAATTTGTTTAGACTTTACCAATATTTGTGAACTGTAGCCGGTGAGTATTTTTGTGAATTCAATTTGCGCAAATCTGAAACCAAGCTTGTTAGTATAAAGCTGAAGCAGCAGAGCTGAGAGTGCAATAGCACCTGGAGTGGCCGGAGGAGGTTGGACGTAGGGACTTGTTGCTCGATTGCAGTCAGGGGTAGGGGGGATGATAAGTAGACAATTGGCTGGCACAGTGTCATGTGGATGACGAGCTTAACTCTGGAAAAAGCATGTGGTATCAGGTGCGATGCTTTCTGAATACTCAGGCAGGAAGTGACCACCTGAGCCAGTCTTATCAGATCCAAGTTGATCACATTTGTGAGGTTAGCAGTGCAACCACAGGAACTTGACAAAGACGAGCACAGAAGTAACCGGCCATAGGGAAGGAAGCAAAGCCCGGCGCTGGAGCCAGGACAGTGAGTAACACCTGCAACATATGAACATAACAATGACATACAAAGCCATTCACAATCTGACTCCTCCATACATCTGTGACATGGTCTCCCATTAGCCAACCTACACGCAACCTCCGATCCTCTCATGATCTCCTACTCTACTCCTCTCTCATCTCTTCCTCCCACAACCGCATCCAAGACTTCTCCCGTGCTTTCCCTATACTCTGGAACTCTCTACCCCAACACATCAGGCTCTCACCTACCACGGAAACCTTCAAAAGGAACCTGAAGACCTACCTCTTCCGACAAGCCTACAACCTGCAGTGATCCACAGTCTACTGAACCACCACATGACCAGCTCTACCCTCACCTACTGTATCCTCACCCATCCCCTGCAGACTGTGAGCCCTCGCGGGCAGGGTCCTCCCTCCTTATGTACCCGTGTGCCTTGTTTTACTCATGTTTATTGTACTTGTCTATATTTGCCCCATTCATATGTAAAGCGCCATGGAATAAATGGCGCTATAAAAATGAATAATAATAATAATAATAACATGTCAAAAGCTACTGTATCATCCTTCATTACTGCAGTGATATTGAACATTTGTCACCAAGTTTTTCACAGCTGATCAACGTAAGAAACTTATGGTCAAAGGATCCTTCTATTAATGGTGTCTAAAGCAGAGAACACATTTCAAGTAACCCAAAAAAAGTGTCAAGAGCGAGTGACAAATATTAGTAGGCCTGGATAATACCTGGAAAGGCATTTCTTAAAATTAGAAAGTTTGATAATAATTTAGTAAAAATGATGAATTTCTCTTGAATATTTAGCATTAGCTAAGCCCCGCCCCTGAGCATCTCACTCCCTGTCAGGCCCAATCAGAGACATGTAATCCCGCAGTCTCAGAAATGCTTGGAGCTTATTTCCAGGATATTTCTTCACAGCTTTTCTCTTGCATTTTTGTCACTTTTGCTCATAAATTTGTAGTCCCTTCTTGCCTACACTGCATTATACCATTAATCTAGAATTTTCGTATCTGTTTAACCACTGATTACATTCAGCAAAGCCCAAGGAAAAGATAATAGATTTTAGTGCACCCATCAATCAGAAAAACAGATGGCTCCCTACTTAGCAGAATCTGACTCGGCATTGTTATCCTCCACATTTGGAAATTCTGTCCGCTCAAGTATATAAAACCATTGCCTCGAGCTTATGAAATGTGAGTTTTTAGCGCTTATGATCCTATTAGACAACTTGGAAGGATTCGGGAATCTTCTGCAGTCTTATTTTTATGGCATTCATTTACAGAATTTTACATAATTATGCCGAGCTTCAATTAATTAATATTGGAATAGAAAGAGAACATTTCTCTTCGAGTCCTGAACTCTTAGCCCAATGCTTTGCTTTCCAGAAATCAACAATACATACTGAGCGAGAGTCGGTCATATTGATTAACCCCCAAACCAGTCTTGGCTTGTGAAAACTTAGGCCCACCTGGGAAAAAAAGTCAGCTGGTTCCCATGATGGCGGTTAGTTTGATCATATGTTGTCCTTACACAGCTAAGAGTGTAGAATATCTGGTCTCATTGTGAAACCGTTGCCCCAAAATGAACCCCCAGAATACATAGTAACATAGTAACATAGTTAGTAAGGCCGAAAAAAGACATTTGTCCATCCAGTTCAGCCTATATTCCATCATAATAAATACCCAGATCTACGTCCTTCTACAGAACCTAATTGTATGATACAATATTGTTCTGCTCCAGGAAGACATCCAGGCCTCTCTTGAACCCCTCGACTGAGTTCGCCATCACCACCTCCTCAGGCAAGCAATTCCAGATTCTCACTGCCCTAACAGTAAAGAATCCTCTTCTATGTTGGTGGGAAAACCTTCTCTCCTCCAGACGCAAATAATGCCCCCTTGTGCCCGTCACCTTGGTATAAACAGATCCTCAGAGAGATATTTGTATTGTCCCCTTATATACTTATACATGGTTATTAGATCGCCCCTCAGTCATCTTTTTTCTAGACTAAATAATCATAATTTCGCTAATCTATCTGGGTATTGTAGTTCTCCCATCCCCTTTATTAATTTTGTTGCCCTCCTTTGTACTCTCTCTAGTTCCATTATATCCTTCCTGAGCACTGGTGCCCAAAACTGGACACAGTACTCCATGTGCGGTCTAACTAGGGATTTGTACAGAGGCAGTATAATGCTCTCAACATGTGTATCCAGACCTCTTTTAATGCAATGACAATGAGAATGACAATAATCAGTATTGGGCACAGTCGGGAGTGGGGTCAGGTTGGTAACCACCAAGTTTGGTTCTTGTTTTCTGTATGTTGTCATCATCACCAGAATGCAAAATGTCTGTGGGACTTTGAATGAGCAACCAATGGGAAAATTTGCCTGATGAAGAGACCTGTGTAGTCTGGAAAGCTGCAATTTGTTACCATCTTTTCAGTTAGCCATTAAAAGGTATCAACCACTGAGGACTCTCAATTCTAAATATTTTTCAACCAATGGGACACACACTGATCACAAGAATGGGGGCATATGTCCCCGTCTCTCCTCATTGCATTATGACAGCCAGGAGATGTTTGGAGAATCAGTAGACCTTGTGCCACGGACGGTTCTTCATTCCATTTTCCTGGGTTGATGAAGAGTCACACATTGTACTCTACTGTCTCAGTCCCATTGACTGTGGCTGAAGTGGCACTGCTGTGGTGATGGTGGTTCTAGCCACGGGCTCACAAATAATCATGTGAATATGTGACTATTGTAGAATCTGATCACCTTATCATTTTTTTCTGTATTTAGAGTGAATGAGTGAATAGTTTCGCAGGACCTTAGTCTGGTGGTTCTGCCATTAGTCTGTTGCTGCTGGATGGAAGCCCTGCAAACCTCCTCTTACCTGCGCCTCTAATGATTTGTGGAATAAGAATGGTTGATAATTGGCAGTTAGGAGGCAGTGGGCTCATGTTCGGTGTCCACATAATGCCGACGTGGCCCCCGACTCAAGATCCTGAAAATGGATTTGCTCATTTCTGCTCGGAATTCTTCCCAAGTCATCTCCTGACTCCTATAGAGGATGTAACATCAGAGACCGCACCCCGTTCCGATTGGCAATCAACTGATCGCTTTGGATCCAGCTCTTGTCCCTTGGCCCCAATAGGTAACGGCTTGTCTTAAAAAGTCCCTTTAACCAGTGCGATACAATATATCATCCTTTTCTGGCTTGTTTATGTGATGCCTATGTGACATCTGAATGAGACAATCCCTTTCCAATATGAGATGTCACATCCATCCACTGATCGCCTTGGATCCAGTTCATGGCACGCAGCCGCTATAGGGAAATGTATATTCGAGGGCGGCCCTTAGTGACCCGTTACGGCATGAGAAAACAAATGTAAGGAGTTTGATATCATATACACATTTGTGAATTGTTTGTGTGATGTCTATGAAGGTTGTGTCATCGGGGGTGATCCCTTTCCGTTTGGAGATGCCCCGGTAATCAGCTGATCATTGTGGATCCGGCAGTCAACAAATAGCTGGCTTTACAATTGCATCCGGGCAAATATAACATGACCTAGTGGCCATTGGCTTCCCTTTATGACACTCCTGTCCCAAAATAGAGCAGAAGGAGAAGGCACGTTAAGGTGTCAGTTACAATATATCCTATTGATAGCTGTACAGTAGACCCTCGTAACTTACTACATTGGTGGGCAATGAATTCTTGGCTAAGTTATCTCCATAGGATTCTTGTAAAAAATGAGCATCACTTTCAAAGGGCTAAAGAGGAAAGAGCGGACACTTCAATTAATAATAGAGCTAGTCCATGGAAACGATTTATGCGGGAAGCCTGTGGACACTATGGAGAGGAATGTCCTATTAATTAAAATAACGGCATGTATCCTGTTGGGGGTGAGGGATACTGTTACGTTTGGAGGATGAAATTCACATTCTATAAACCTGGGAACAATTATTATATGTCATAGCTTCTTCAGTTCACTAATGATCATAAACTGTCCAAAAATGAGAATCGTCTGCTGTAACCAGATGTCCCGGTGTGGAAAAAGTATCAGGAATGCCGACTACGGTATATAAATATTAAGTGTCGTTCTATTATCTGCATGGGGGCAACTATGTACAAAGGTTTAATTAAAAAAGGTAATTCCCTAAACTGTGTCATAAATGTCCAGGGTTCGGTTCTTGAGATAAATGTGCACCCTATCAGTATGCGTTCCCTATAGGATCGTTGGGTTTGAAACTTCATAAGCGCAGGCACAAATGAAACCCATACAGTAAAGATGAGCGAATTTTTTGAAATTGCATTACTATGACGTACAACACTGTGAGGCCTCCTAGGACTGTATGAACGCTTTTCAAGCTCCTAAATGCAAACATAGCTTTAGTAATGCCCCAGGAAACTCACCATATGTTGTGCTTTCACACACTATCTGCACAGTTTCATCAGTGGTTCATGGCTTTTTCTCCCTATCTTTATGGCTAACTGTGAGCTGTGACCCTTTAAAGGAACTTACCAAAAAACGTAGGATAAGAAGCCAAACCAGAAGTTCCATTTGTAGACACGTGTTTCGGGGTGTTTGCCCAACATCAGTGCAAAGCAGAGGTGGCTTGGCTGAGTGAGACCTGTGACAGGAGGTCTAAGAGGTAAAATTTCTCCTTGTGAAGTGCGCCAGGATTGAGTGGGATGCCCCAGGCTCCTGGTTGTCACAGTGGCATTGCTTTCCTCACGGGGAGAGTGATGTCACGCTTGGAAGCGATGGAAGATTCCTCTTAACAGGTAATTAGCACATACAACACCGTTCTGACTCCAGGCCAGAAGGGGGAGCTCTACACCCGACTTCAGGGGAGCTGCTCTCTCTGGTTGGGAGGAGGAGTTAGTTGCTAGGCAGTTGCTAGGCAGTTAGGATTATTTAGACAGTTGATGTCAGACAGCAGACTGGAGCAGTCTGAGGCAGAAGGATGGGTGAGGGGCTGTACAGCCTGAGGTGCTGTAGCTCCTAAATAGCGAGATACAGAAGGAAAAACAGCCTTTAGCTAATGTGATGGAGAGAGACAACAAGGAAGAATAGCAGCGACTCGGCTACCTCCCTCACAGAACGCAGATACCGCTAACCGGAAGACCGAGGTTGTGCCATCCTCTAGGAGGCACAGCAGAAACTGGTAGGACAGCTAGATTTCAAGTTACCTGTCCACCATTAACACCCGAGGACAAAGTAACAGATAGAGCCTGAGTGGTGACAGAGATCCTGTAAAAAGGCTCGAGTTACCTTTCGTACCTGTCAGGTTAGTGTCCCACCTAAAGGGGGACAGAGAGAGAACGTGAGGACCTTGTGTGAGGCCTAAGGCAGCAAGGGACTACAACAACACAGCACTAGAAGGAAAGCTTCCAACTCCATCTGGTTAGGGGGATTCCTGAGAAGCTTCCAAGCCAGCAGGACCACCACCAGCACCCGTGATCCGGTACCCTGGACTGTGGCTGTCTGCTACCATCAGTAAACCAGGTAAAAAGACTGCACAACTACGTCCTTCGTTCTTTACTGCACCACTCACCATCTTCCATCTATTCGCCGGGAGCCCTGGGGACCTACTTCACCTGTGGGAAGTTATACCATCTGGCTGCCATAACATCACCCCAGAGGACCCCTTTGAGCAGTGTTGGTCATCCCTGACCGAATACCACATGTGGCATCACGAACTTTCTTTATTTCAAAAACCCCTTTAAAGACCGTCCCTCTAACATGGGCGCCCAGGGCCACGGACCGGGTCGCTGCCGCCGTGACACATCCCTTTAAGTACCGGATCTGCTACCGAGTACCCCACGGCACTGGAGGGTGACTCATGTGTATGGAGACTTATCAGCCATAACATGCTACTGTGAGAATTTAAATATACAAATAGCCTCTTCAGACAGGAAGATGACAGAGATTCTTAAATTATGAGAAGGCTTTTAGGATTGATACCTCCAACAAGTGGCACTAGAGTCCTTGTCCTTCTCCTCTCTGTAGAGGCTATTAAGAGACTTAATTTCCCAGGGAAACATTGCATAGCCTACAGGTCTCCATACGCCGATGCTCTCCACAAACAGAAACTTTACTCCTTCAATCCCCTATTTTTTCCAAGAATCAGACTCTCTTTCCATGGATTGTGTCCATTATTGGAGCCCGACTTTGCACATAAGATGCATTGAGGAAGCCATTGAGATAAAGGGTCCAGTCAGGGTGGGTTCCATCCTCACTGCTATCCCTGTGATGCATGCTCTTTGCCACCAAGACTGCAGGATAAGGGGGAATCCACATGACGGTCATGACTATGGCGAGAGAGGGCAAACAAAAACCATCAGAGGTTTCTTAGAGGTATTGGTGCTGTAGGGCCATCAGTTTATTAATTGGTGTTTTTGCCCAAGCTCTTATTTGGGCACCTCATGATTAACCATAAAAGAGACATCAATAGAAATTACTTTATAGGGCATCACCAACCTAGGGCTGACTCTGTAACCATGTGCTTCTGTCGAGGATGGCATTATCAGCTCCCTAGTGCCAAGTGACACTTTATAACTCTGCTATGGAGCCCCTTTATTCTATGTACCAACCTACAGCCCCATTTATTTCTAAATGGCTGACCTGCCATACCTGGGGCAGCATGAATAATAATATCGCAGCCAAACACAGCTCCTTTAGTAGGATTGTCCCATTGGGGACATTTATGCCATTGGAGCGCCCCCAGACGCAGGGCCGCGGGTTTCTCGATACCGGTCCTCTCTGTCTCGGTTCTGAGGTTGTCACGGTGGCTAGACCCGGTCCATGACCCTGCTAAGGGGCGTCCAATGAAAGGGTGATGAAAGTCGGTCAAGGTTTCGTGACGCCACCTGTGGTGTTCGGTCAGGGTGACCGACGCTGCTTGGGGCCCACTGGGGTGATATGATGGCAGCTAGATGGTATACCTTCCCATAGGTGAAGTATATCCCCAGAGCTTCCCAGTAGTGCATATGGTGATGATGCAAGGTGCAGTTAATAACGAGGACACAGGGTTGCAGTCTATTTACCTTTTTACTGAAGACTTCGGGATCCGCAATCCAGAGCACTGCTAACTGGGCTGGCTGAGTCCGGCCGGTCCGAAGGCACATCCAGAGCTCCCCCTGCAGGTGGAAATCAGTGCCTACCAATAGCGCCTGTGTGTTGCAGTCCTTCCCTGCTGAGCATTCGGGATAGTCCTCACAACTTTTGTATTCGTTCTTTCTCTCTCTCTCTCTCCGTCCCCCAAGTATATCTGGATAGGACGCACCCGTTTGACGGGAAGGCTCGGAGCTATTCTGGGACCCTAGAGATGCCCCTCTCCACGCTTGCCCCCTATGTCTTCTTAGGTGATGTATGGTAGACAGCCAACCTATAATCAACTGTCCTGCCGCTGTTTGAAGTAATGCGTAGAGTCAGTTACTTCCTCGGCGTTCCAGCCACCGGCTACACGCCTCAGTAGGATGTTGCCGATCTCGGGGCACGACTCCTACTGGCTCTCCTTTGTGCTGTGATCTCATTTCTCACTTCTCCACAATATCCTTCGCTTCGTGTCCTTTCTTAGGATGCCGCCGAGAAGGTAGTGCAGGCGCGGCTCCGTCACGTTCTGTCCTTATGCTAAGTACCTGCCAGGAACCCACCCCTGACAGGTCCTCCCTGGAGCTCTACCAGGATGCCTTCTCTGCTAACTTCCTATCCAACCCCCAGTTTTACCAGTGTGAGGAGTGGCCTAATACATAGTGCCTTTTGCTCCCCCTGGTGGCCGGAGTGTGAAGTGTAATGTGTGACTGTGATACCTGGTCAGGTGAACTCCTTTAGTGCAATCAGACATAACATCACTCCCCTTAGTGGCAGAGTGTCATACTGCAACGGCCAGGACTCTGGGGCGCTGCACCATAGCCATAGGTTTCCCATTACACGCCACTGTCAGTCAGAGGCAGCGGAGCATGTTCGGCAATCTCTATTGATTTGTATGGCGATACTGTAAATTACTCGAAATTTTAGGGACTCGTCTACAAGTGAATAGTGAAAGTTGTGCATGCCTAGTCAAGCCTACATTCTAGGAAGCGCGTCACCGGGCCTCATTGCCAAGATAAATGAGTGGCCCATCATCCATGGGATTTTTTGTGGCATCTCCACAGGTCCAGGAGGACAATAACCCTTTAATGTCGTGCATCATCATCATCATCATCATCATCATAAAAGCGACGCTGTCATGTGTGCTCACATATTCTTTTCTTTCTTTTTAGCATTTTCCCCTTCTGTAACGATAGTTTATTCTCTGACTCAAGAGTTTAGATAATAAAACACCTAAAATTGCAAATAGAAAAAAAGGCAAAATTACAAATTGTTATTTCTGAAGGACACAAATTCACCAATTCGCTCACATTTTTCCAATAGTCCCTTTCTGTATGGCTGAACTGGAAACGGTAATTCATGATGACACGTAGTCAGTGCTTAGAAAAGTGGATAATAATTATTTTAATTGTCGCACTTCGTTATTTCTGACTTTTTACTGGACTTATTCTTGGAAATATGCATAAGGTCCATAAAGATACTGATGGCAGAATATGGAGAATATTACTGATACTTATGTACGGGAAAGTGGTGACACAAGATCTACTCCACTTGTCTGACATCCGGGACATCATGGTTATCACTTTACACCAGAAGGCTGCCCCACCTGCAGATTTATTGGGGACTCCTCCTAATTAGCTGTTATCAGAAAGGAAAGAAGCTGGAATCATGGAGGGGGAATAAAATGTTGCATATTCCCATTGAAATCACTTGTGTCCCTCCAGGCAAATTCCCCTACCAGAAGACCCCTATGCTACACTTGTAAATTGACCAAGCGAGGTAGCCGTGAGTGAGCTGCTGCTCCCACTCGCTCCGGCACTCTACAGACAACACGTGTCCCCATCCCGGTGTGCTGCGGTGGGTCTTACTTGTGGCCCACAGGCCTCCATTGTCTCCAGGTTTTCTTCTACTGGAACCTTGGCAGCAATCAATCCAGAGGACACAGGATTCATAAAAACAATCAAACTTTTACTTGACAACTGGTAGTCTTTATAAACAGGCATAAAGGATAAGGCCCAACGGGTTGTCGTACTTCCCCACAGGTACCGGACACAACTCCAGCCCTTGTTCTCGGTATGGGTAGAATATCCCTCTTGCTAACTTCTCTAGCACTAGGAATTCTTCTCCACCACTAGCAGTTCATCCGAATTGCTTCACCTTCTGCCTCTTAGAGTTTGAGTCCATATTTCCTTGTGGCTTGACAGGCATAGTGCACTCAAGGGCAACGATGTCCATCTCGAGGTTCCTAGGCCAGGAGGCGGATTCACATGGATGGGTTCTTTGGCAATTCACTGCTCCGAGTATTGGGCGCATGTTTTCCCTTGCAGTCTATTGCCTGCAACTGCTGCTGTCACCTCTCACTCCTTCTCCCAACTGAACACTACTTCCTATTCCTCAAACTAACCAGAAATTCCCAAACCTCCTCCCTACAACGGGCTGGCCCTAACTCTCACACTGTCTCTGTGACTGCTGTATTGCTGGCAGATCTCACCTTTCGGCCAAACATGCGCTGCATTGTCTATAGGACTGCAGAGAAAGATGGCTGGCTGCTGTACTTCACTATTAGTACCTTGGCCAATACTGAAGTTCTGGAGTTCAATCACTGTCTCATTTATAGGACCGCTGGTGAAAACTATGTCATGTGCTTTGCCATTTCCGGCAGTACTATAGAGAATAGTGAAGCCACAAACACTGCCCACTTATGATCTGATCAGACCTCCATGATCGGTGGGTGTCCCCTGGATCAGTGATGATAACCTGCAATGTTGGAAATAACCCTTTAAGAATAGAAAAAAGTCAGATCTTTAACAGTAAAGAGGCAAATGTTGCTGATATAAGAATTGGAGAATTGCAATTTCCTCACTTCTCGGGTGGTTTGTAGACTTTTCTTCACCATTTACCAATGTACAAGTTTGTTCCCCAATGAAAACAAATCTTCTTTACACAAAACGTAGGACGGGACAATTTTATTTTTCAGTAATTATTCTTGTAACACCCCAGGTAACCGGTTGTTACAGTGATGTTGCCTTCCTTTCGGGAAGGGCGAAATCATGCGTAAAGGCAAAGGGGATTCTCTTTACCAGGTAAGCAGACACATGCAACACATTCTGAATCCAGGCCAGGAGGGGGAGCTCAGGACCCGAATTCAAGGGAGCTTTCCTCAAATATGAACATATGTCCTGGTCTGGAGGAGGAGTTAGACAGTCTAGGAGAGACAGTGGACAGAGACAGTTGGTCACCAGGAGGGAGAGATAGAGGAAGGACGTCTGGAACACACAGGGAGCCCAGCAGCCACGTGGGAACTGCAGCCTCCGGGAAGAGGAGAACCTGAAGGGTTGTTGCATACAGTGGAGCATTGAGGATAGGAGTGCAGGAGTGGAACAGGGATCAGAGGGGAACAGTGGCAAGACACCCTCAGAGCCAGAGCGTAGCAGCCGGGTACCGGGAGCCCGAGGCCTTAGTGGAACTGTAGAACACTTGGCAGAACCGGGGGACTAAGAACTTTATGTGATTGGCCCACACCACACCTAAGACGCAGCAGCACCTGAAGAGCCCAGGGCATGATAGAGTCCCTGTAAAACGGCTCAAGCTGCCCGTCGTGCAGGTACCTGTCTTAGGACAGGGGGAAAAGAGGACTTTGCTAAACAGCTTCAAGCAGCAGGGACCTCATAGGACAGCCCTAGTTGGAAAGGCTTATGGACCTCACCTGGGAGAGGGATTGGACCCTAACTACTCCTGTACCTGGTACCCTGGACTGAGGCCTGTAACATCTACAGTAAACCAGGTAAAGACTTTAGAACTTGTGTCCTCCACTTATTCGTCGGCATACACCATCAGTGCCACACACCTTAGGACCCCTGGGGACCCCGCTTCACCTGTGGCAAGCATTACCATCATTGCTGCGACAACATCCCCCAGAGGACCCCTTTAAAGCAGTGTCGGTCACCCTATTGACCGAACACCACAGGTGGCGTCACGACAGACTTTACCACAATTCCCCTTAAAAGAACTTTCCCCTTTTATTGGATGCCCAGGGCCACGGACCGGGTCGCAGCCACCGTGACATCCCCTTTTAGAGTGACCGGATCCGGTACCGAGTACCCCGCGGCCCAGGCGGGGCGCTCCATTCTCGTTACACTCAGCAATGGGCAGTGGGAAGTTTGAAGGTTGGGAGACAATTGTTTTACGTTTTTTATCTTTTGTTCATGTAGGAAAATGTTTCTCTCTTGTAATCTTTAATTATGAGCACCGGTATAATGAGAATAAAGGAAGCAAAACACAAGCACGGGGTAGGCCGAGAAATGTATTTTAATTAATGAGAACTTATGAAAAAAAAAAACTAGGATGGAATCAGAATCCTATATCTAACCAGAAGAAAATGATGTTAAATAAGTCAGAGAACAGATGTAATCCCTCAGAACTAAAACCAAATTAGTGTATGGCGGGATGCGGAATAAATACATAAACAAGCCAAAGCGCCGGAAGAGCGGCAAAGTGCATCTCTCCGCTCGCAAACGGCTCAGGACGGGTATTTGATTGGCCTGTAAGCACAAAGGTAAACAAGAGCCGAGATAAACCGCGCAATTGTCGGGGTCTTCGTTTCATCTGCGCTCATTAATTATCAGGAAGGGACAAAAACGATACAAAGTGAATATTTAGTGATGCGGAATAACAATTTGCAACATCTTTGTTTTAATAAATACTTGTATTCCCTAATAAATTCCCTGATAAATAAGAAATTTGTTGCATTTTTTAATAACACAATGCACTGCGCTGTTCCTCTGTAATGTACAAGAAGATTGGCACATGGGCCCCTGTTGATAGGCGGAGTCCCTACATAGTCTATTAGCATTGATTGGATAATATCAGAAAGTGTAAGAGAATTGGTTACGCCTAATGTATTTATATGTCCATCAGGAATAACAGAGGAATGATACAACGCAATGAAAAGATTCCCCAGAATTCCAATACATTGATACATTCAAGTATTTACTAGAACTGGGAGATTATTGCAGATGATCCTTATTTCAGTTGCACAAACTTCTAAGGCTACATTCACATTTGCGGTGCGTCGGGCGCAACCGCGGCGACGCATGCGCCATGCGCCCCTATATTTAACATGGGGGGCGCATGGACATGCGTTGTGTTGCGTTTTGTGACGCATGTGTTTTTTGGGCGCAAGCGTTAGGGCGCAGAGGACGCTGCTTGTTGCATTTTTTTTGCGCTATAAAAATGAACGCATGCGTCACAAAATGCAGCGTTTTGCTGCGTTTTGCATGCGTTTTTGCGTGCGTTGTGCGTTGCGTCGCCGACGCAGCACACAACAACGCAAATGTGAACGTAGCTTAACTTGTCTCCTCCAGTAAATATTTATATATCCCATAAAATAATGTTTCTTTTCTTAAAATTCGTCATTGTCATCCCTCTATTATCCCTTCGGAGAAATGTATCACTTGGACAATACCTTCACCCTTGTCACCAGATTTTGCCCTTAGACTCTCTGACACCTTCGACATTGATTGGACAGTATGGACACATGCCTAATTCCCAGAGGAATATCACAATGTAAAGTCCTAAGAAACTCCGTCGCTTACTCTGTCATCTGTCTTTTTTCTGAGCTGATTTATGACCACAGACCACATCAAAGTTGAATGTGCTGGAAACAAACAGCCTAAAAAAGTCAAATGGTGCAAAGTTTATAAAGAAACCCAATGGAAAAGATTATATTTAGCTCAAAATACATGAATTTAAGTAAAAAAAAAATCCCCCTTTTAATTCCGTAGAGGGAAAACAATTGGTTTGCCCGCGTTATAGTGTGGCTGAACGCAATGCATCGTCTGACAGCTGCTGAGGCTCGCTGCGATTTCAGCTGCTGGCGCGACCACTATGTGTGAACGCGACCTAAGAATAAAACCACACAATCCGGCTGCCACACACAGCCGGCAGCCTTCACACCCACACTCCTACAATGGCAGTGGGTGCACCATTTTGTAAGTAATATTTCACTTTTATCTGCAGACTTGTTCGGCCATTTCTAGGGTTTTAGCGGTCTGGCAAGATTTTGGCCACAGCTGGGTCTTATGTTCTTTCCTACAGGACAGATTCACATGAACGCGTTTTACTAATGCAAACTGATGCATTTATTGACCTGCAGTATTGACATGTGAAACACCAATGTTTCAACCAAGCAGCAGAACGCATTTCATATATACATTTCAAAAATCATCTGCCGAGGCACTTAAATAAAAAAAAAAAGTAATGAATTATTCTAAAAAAAATATAAAAAAAAAATGTATAAAAAGTTTACATCAACCCCTTTCCCCATTCAAATATATATATATATATATATATATATATATATATATATATATACATATTGAATACAGACTCAATGTGTTCTGATAACTGTATAAGATATAAAGAAAAGATAAGATTAGTACACAGGACTTTAAGACTAAGATAGGATTGGGTATAGTGCAGTGGCGGGCCCAATAGGTACAGGAAGTAGACAGGTTTAGGATAGAAACAGTAACTGTATTCAGGAACAGCCCAGTGTGGGAGCGGAAGGTAACAACAGGAACACTTCCTTCTTAGTGCAGTCAGAGTGAGAGATTAGATAGAGAGAGCAGTAGTCGGAGGTCTGAGGGCACGAGGAGCACGGGCTGTTCAGCAGGAAGAGAACATCAGCCATAAATTTGGAGCAGACATTTCTGGAACATCTGGAACGTCTGGGACCTACGGTCCAACTGAGGTACTGAGAAGCGTGCCTCAATATCTTCCTAGGAGAGGAAGTCGGATGAGTAATCACATAAGGGAGTTTTGACGGGACTCATGGAAACTGCAGAGCCAGGTGGAATATCCCAGGGGTCAGAGATGCCAGAGAGGAAAGGGATAGCCCAGGGTGAGTGAACAGCGGTCATCAGACGTGCTGGGCTATGGACTTTGAAAACGGAAAAGTTTGTGCCCTGCCCAGTACTGTGTGTTTCAATGTGATGAAAATGGAGAGGTAAGTCAAGTTATTTATTATATAAAACTCAAGGCTCAGTTCTAGGACCCCTACTCTTCTCATCTACACCTTCGGCCTTGGACAGCTCATAGAATCCCACGGTTTGCAGTACCATCTCTACGCCGATGACACACAGATCTACCTATCCGGACCTGACCTCACCTCCTTACTTACCAAAATCCTGCACTGTCTGTCTGCTATTTCAGCCTTGTTTTCTGCTCGCTTTCTACAACTGAACATGGACAAAAAAGAATTCATCATCTTTCCCCCATCTCACTCTGCCCCTCCACCAGACCTATCCATCAATGTCAATGGCTGTTCACTTTCCCCAGTCCCACACGCCCGGTGCTTCGGGGGTGATCCTCGACTCTGCCCTCTCTTTCTTGCCTCCTCCTGCCATCTCAAACTCAAAAATATTTCCAGGATCCACGCATTCCTTGACCGTAACACCACAAAAACACCAGTGCATGCCCTTATCATCTCCCGCCTTGACTATTGCAACCTCCTACTCTCTGGACTCCCCTCTAGCACTCTGGCACCACTCCAATCCATCCTACACTCTGCTGCCTGACTAATCTACCTGTGTCCCCGCTATTCCCCAGCCTCTCCTCTCTGCCAATCTCTTCACTGGCTTCCTATCGCCCAGAGACTCCAGTTCAAAACCCTCACAATGACATAGAAAGCCATCCACAACCTGTGTCCTCCATACATCTGTGACATGGTATCCCGGTACCTACCTACACGCAACCTCCGATCTTCTCAAGACCTCCTTCTCTACTCCCCTCTCATCTTGTCTTCTCACAACCGCATTCAAGACTTCTCCCGTGCTTCCCCCTACTTTGGAACTCTCTACCCCAACACATCAGACTCGCGCCTACCATAGAAACCTTCAAAAAGAATCTGAAGACCCACCTCTTCCAACAAGCCTACAGCCTGCAGTGATCTTCAACCTACTGAACCGTCGCACAACCAGCTCTACCCTCTCCTAGTGTATCGTCACCCATCCCCTGCAGACTGTGAGCCCTCGCGGGCAGGGTCCTCCCTCCTTATGTACCTGTGTGCCTTGTTTTTTGCTCATGTTTAATGTATTTGTCTATATTTGCCCCGTATTCACATGTAAATCTCCATGGATTAAATGGAGCTATAAAAATGTATAATAATAATAATAATACAACGAATGTGATGTCCCCTAATGTCCCTGAAGCCGAAGAACCAGAGACAGCAGAGGCCTGTGACCAAAACGTAAGAGTCAAGCACCACACGCATAGCACAGGAGAATCGGGACTCTGTTTATTTATGGGGTGCCAGGGTGTGGGAGCACAGCAGCTCCTCGCCCATGACTTCCACTTTGTGCTACTTGCAATTATATAAGATTTTATATTTTAAAGATGTAGCAGAAAAATCTTTATTAAATGTCATGAAAAGCTCGGAACCACTTTGCTTGGACACCACGGACCTACAGAATGATGACCACAATGGCGCATGAGTCACTACTGGAACCACAACCTCTCATTCGCCGGCAATGTTTTTGTTTTCTGCAGATTGCGCTTATCTGGCCGCGATTTTCTCTTTATAGAAAGCAGAGCGTTCGCCTCCTATCTCCCATCTGGCTTTCCTGACTGTAACGTAGTTGAAGTGTTATTTTAATTCATCACTATACAGCGAACCTACACATGGCATAAACCATCGCAGCCGCTTTATTGAATGCCAAACTGTCTTTGCGCGCAGACATCATGTTCAGCCACAGATGTGACTGGTTAACTGCTCAGTATTGAGATTAATTCCGCACAACAATACCTCATTCACCAAGGAAACCTGCACTGGATTACAGCTTTTCTATGGTTAAATCTGTTCTTAATTTGCTGCTTTTATTCAGTTTTCAACCATAAATGAACCCCTTATGAGACATTCAATATAGACCATTGACAACTCTTTTTATCTGCAGGAAAAATATTTTTGGATAATAACTTATGGTTACGAAGTATTCCGAGCAGACTCCGTTACTGTACAGGCTGAACCTTTAATGATGTCGTGTCTTGTAGGAATTTTCATGACTTTTGTGATATTTGCAAACTTTCCACTCTTTACAAATATCGTTTTTATTGCATGGCAGCTTTCAGAGTGTTCTATAAAGTCAAAATATAGATGACGGTGGCATCTGGGGCTTATCTACAAGCGGCTGATTAGCTTCTATCCTGAACATATATAGGAGCAAAGCCATGAATCCGAAGGCTTGGAAGTGCTCAGCACATTGTATCAATGTCGTGTCAAGGTCGCGACCTTCTGTTATTTTCCTGTTGTTCTGCTGAATGATTCGCCGAGGAGGAAATTGTAATTGTAGGAAACAAGTGCAGGACAATCAGTACCCGAGTGATTAAGGAAATACAAATATGAAGAAAACTGCACCAGGATTCTATAAAAAAAAAAATCACAGGAAATTCTTAAATCTTATGAAATTGAAATTGGCTGAGACGGAAATGTCATAAGATAAAACGATACATAGGAAACATTTTACATTGATACAAAATAATTAATTCTCTTTTCAATCCATCATATTAGAGATATATGAATCTATGGAATTTTAAATTCTGCAGATTTGCTCGATATTGGTCAGGAAATTCGATTTGCATCAAACAAATGAAATGTGAATCAAAGGAGGTCAGGAGTTAGGAAGCCTCATGCTCTTTACTCCTTGTCTCTCCTCTTACCGCTTGTCCTCATATTGTCTCCTTCGTCTTCTACTTACTTCCTTTTGGGAAGAGAAAAAAAGAACAGTGTCAGGAGGAACTGTAGAGGTTCACAGAGAAACCATCGGGAGGCGCTAGTGAGCTCTGCGCTTGTAGAAAACCCTATAGCACTGGAGTCGCAAATCACTTTACTAGGAATGTGAATTAACACATAAGCCCTAATTGATGTAAGACCAATGCGTTTCCAGTGCTATACCGCGGCACCCGCAATTCACACCCAATATGGTGGCTGCGCGCTGATCTCAGCTCACAGTGATTGTGTGACGGGTCTGTGCATGGGTGCAAGTTGGATGTCAATCAACTAGCCGGGGCCAATGTCTGCGCTGATGTCACGTCGACAGAGCAATGCTTTGGAGACACTAAACCATGTGACGTCAGCAGAGCGCAGGACTCACTTTATTGACGGCTACAGAACAGAATCGGGACAGCAGAACTAGTAAGAAACTATTTGAAAACTTTTTGCAGGGCAACTTTGGACACTTTAGAAAGTAAAACTTCGAAATGGGACAAGCCGTTTAAAGGGATTATCCAGGGTGTGATGCAGTGACCCCTGTTACAGGTAGGGAGCGCAGCATGGTCTCCCCAGAATACGCATGGAGGCGTATTGAAGCCATAGGAATGCATGGCAATTACAGGAATAACTGTGGTGATGAGATAAAGTTCAGCGTTATTGTGAATGGCCGGTATGTGTGTCACAGAGGAAGACACTCTGCACTGTCAGCCTGAAGTAAGGATGTTCTGGGACCAGTAGTTCAACAAGTAAATTGTGTTGTTTAACAAGGGAGGCTGGCAGGGCTAGTTATAAGAGATTGGCGGGTCGAACAAGCCACACACACACACAACTCCCACCTATGGGAGAGGTTACAGGTGTATAAAGTGACCAGGGTGGGGGTCACAGGAGTTGAGAGTGTGGACCTGAATGGTCTGTGCTGGAAGTTCCTGGAGAGCCTATGTGTTGGGAGTACCATCTCCCTGGTTTTGGACCTGGTGGCCTGGGGTGTTGGACAAGTCCAAAATAGCACCCGGACAGGCCACATGCCTGTGTGTTGGACGGTCCAAGGCAGGGATGGACGTCCTGAATAGCGCACAGTGAGACTGCGGTCCTGGACGGTCTCTGTGTTGGAAGCTCCTGTGAGTGGAGTCTTCCTGGAGCACCTAGAGAGACTGTGGACCTGGACAGTCTATGTTTGGGAAGCTACCGTCCTTCGGTGGCTCTGACCTAACTGAAGTGTGCCTGCTAGGCAAGTTGGTGAACCCCGTAAGGCAGCTTCCCTGAGAGAGAGAGGACTGACAGGAGGTCAGCGTGTGGAGCAGAAGCTCCAGAAAGGTAACAGCCAGAAAGGAGGGCTATCATAACGGCAGAGACGTCTCTGCCAGTGGGACAGACTGTTGGTGCTTGTTGTATTCCATGGACATTGATGAACTGTTCGGCGTACGGTCACCCATGGTAACTGGACGAAGTGAGAGGTCCAGCATGTTTAGTGAACTGTGAATTGAAGCCATACAAAATGTATATAATGAACTGTGCATGACCGGGTTTATGACACTTTTATAAACCGCATACACTATGTTTAAGCGAAAAACCGTTCCTGTGTGCTTGAATCCCATGCCAAGCGAGTGTCCCCCAACACATGCAGTAAGCGCAATCTCACAAGGGTCTCTCATTTCTGCATCACAAGTAGCAATGCACCCGCTAAGATGCAGATATCGTGCATGCGTCTGATCCATTAGAACTGTAGATTATATCTGGTGTCGACGGGTTGTAACATCATCGGCTGAGTCAAAAGGGAGAACAGTCGAATGACCCCTTTAAGAAGTAAATCAGGCAATACACACTAGATATATGCTATGGGATCCTTGCCGCATCCTCCTACTATTGCATGCATATGGCGGCTTCCCTACAGTCACCTGACATCAGACATGGAGGGAACCTTAGGACTTAGCAGGCTGATCCCCGATTCCCCTATACTCCTCTAGTCCCTCCATGGATAAACATACAAAATAATGGGGGGAATAAGATCGCTTTACCAAACGATTGAATAGATCAACTGAAAAGTCTTAAGCCGAACACCTGAGGATCGGAGTCAGATATTGTCAGTTTCCATTTAACATTTCTCAGATCACCCAACTGGGGCGGCTCTCAACACAAAGATAAGAAAATCTCGAAAAAAATTACTTTTTCTTTGTCAAATTCTGCATAAAATTCTGTTCAATAAACTTAGTGACAGAATGACGATCTCTCTCCAGGCAAGAGAAATTCTAGAGGATGAAATAAAGAAAAATATTTCTATTCGGAATGTTCTTTTCCCGAATCTTTGCGATCCTGTAGCGGTGCCGCTTAGATCCACTTGTGCCATGGTAAACTGGCGGGTAACTCGGATATTGATTGACAGAGCAGCGGCCTGAAGTTAGTGGAGAAATCATCTTCAGCTTCTGGTGAACAGACTCCTTGTGTCCTTGGGTCTCAGATTTCGAATTCTTTTCACAAAGGTTCACGAGGTGAGAGTCGCTGGGATTAAGGAGACCACTGTATGATTTTTTAATGTTTCATCCTTCCTTTCATCTCTCCATTATTTCTTAATAATTTAGTTGATTTGCTATTAAAACTCCTTGTTCTGGACAAAAAAAGATGAGTTCTTTATCAATGCTTCCTGCGCTTCTACACGCAAAGACGGCGGCCATGTTCTGGAACATTTTGGATGTTGTCTATTGATGTATTGCGAAGACATTTGGGAGGCATTTCCTAAAATCAGAACATTTTAGTTGTAGTTAGAAGTTGTTATTACTAGAATCTCACAATATTCTCACAATATTCATTTCAAGCCGATTCACTCAATCATCCTGGGTGGGTAGATATCAGCAGATATTCCGCAGCAGCAAGGAGGAGACACAATAAAGAGCTGTCAGTCATGCTGGGTGGGTAGAGATTCTGCAGCATCAGGGAGGAGGGACACTGAGGAGCTGTCAATCATCCTGGGTGGGTAGAGATTTGCAGCATCATGGCGGAGGGACACTGAGGAGCTGTCACTCATGCTAGGTGGATGCAGATTTGTAGCACCATGGAGGAGGGACACTGAGGAGCTGTCAGTAATGCTGGATGGGTAGAGATTCTGCAGCAGCAGGGAGGAGGGACACCAAGGATCTGTCAGTTATGCTGGATGGGTAGAGATTCTGCAGCAGCAGGGAGGATGGACACTGAGGAGCTGTCAGTCATGCTGGGTGGGTAGAGATTCTGCAGCAGCAGAGAGGAGGGACACTGAGGAGCTGTCAGTCATGCTGGGTGGGTAGAGATTCTGCAGCAGCAGGGAGGAGGGACACTGAGGAGCTGTCAGTCATGCTGGGTGGGTATTGATCATGTAGCAGCAGGGAGGAGGGACACTGAGGAGCTGTCAGTCATGCTGGGTGGGTAGAGATTCTGCAGCAGCAGAGAGGAGGGACACTGAGGAGCTGTCAGTCATGCTGGGTGGGTATAGATCATGTAGCAGCAGGGAGGAGGGACAACAAGGAGCTGTCAGTAATGCTAGGTGGTTAGAGATTCTGCAGAAGTAAGAAGGGACACTGAGGAGCTGTCAGTCATGCTGGGTGGGTAGAGATTATACAGCAGCAGGAAGGAGAGACACAAAGGAGCTGTCAGTCATGCTGGGTGGGTAGAGATTATACAGCAGCAGGAAGGAGAGACACAAAGGAGCTGTCAATCATCCTGGGTGGGTAAAGATTTGCAGCATCATGGCGGAGGGACACTGAGGAGCTGTCAGTCATGCTAGGTGGATGCAGATTTGTAGCACCATGGAGGAGGGACACTGAGGAGCTGTCAGTAATGCTGGATGGGTAGAGATTCTGCAGCAGCAGGGAGGAGGGACACCAAGGATCTGTCAGTTATGCTGGATGGGTAGAGATTCTGCAGCAGCAGGGAGGAGGGACACTGAGGAGCTGTCAGTCATGCTGGGTGGGTAGAGATTCTGCAGCAGCAGAGAGGAGGGACACTGAGGAGCTGTCAGTCATGCTGGGTGGGTAGAGATTCTGCAGCAGCAGGGAGGAGGGACACTGAGGAGCTGTCAGTCATGCTGGGTGGGTATTGATCATGTAGCAGCAGGGAGGAGGGACACTGAGGAGCTGTCAGTCATGCTGGGTGGGTAGAGATTCTGTAGCAGCAGAGAGGAGGGACACTGAGGAGCTGTCAGTCATGCTGGGTGGGTATAGATCATGTAGCAGCAGGGAGGAGGGACAACAAGGAGCTGTCAGTAATGCTAGGTGGTTAGAGATTCTGCAGAAGTAAGAAGGGACACTGAGGAGCTGTCAGTCATGCTGGGTGGGTAGAGATTATACAGCAGCAGGAAGGAGAGACACAAAGGAGCTGTCAGTCATGCTGGGTGGGTAGAGATTCCACAGCAGCTAGGAGGTACACTGAGGAGCTGCCAGTTATACTGGATGGGTAGAGGTTATGTAGAAGCAGGGAGGAGGTACATTGAGGAGCTGTCAGTTATGCTGGATGGGTAGAGATTATATAGCAGCACGGAGGAGGGACACTGAGGAGCTGTCAGTCATGCTGGGTGGGTAGAGATTATGTAGCAGCAGGGAGGAGGTACACTGAGGAGCTGTCAGTTATGCTGGATGGGTAGAGATTATGTAGCAGCAGGGAGGAGGGACACTGAGGAGCTGTCAGTCATGCTGGGTGGGTAGAGATTATGTAGCAGCAAGGAGGAGGGACACTGAGGAGCTGTCAGTCATGCTGGGTGGGTAGAGATTATGTAGCAGCAGGGAGGAGGTAGACTGAGGAGCTGTCAGTTATGCTGGATGGGTAGAGATTATGTAGCAGCAGGGAGGAGGTACATTGAGGAGCTGTCAGTTATGCTGGATGGATAGAGATTATGTAGCAGCAGGAAGGAAGGACACTGAGGAGCTGTCAGTTATGCTGGGTGGGTAGAGATTATGTAGTAGCAGGGAGGAGGGACACTGAGGAGCTGTCAGTCATGCTGGGTGGGTACAGATTATGTAGCAGCAGGGAGGAGGGACACTGAGGAGCTGCCAGTCATGTGGGGTGGGTAGAGATTATGTAGCATCAGGAAGGAGGGACACTGAGGAGCTGTCAGTCATGCTGGGTGGGTAGAGATTATGTAGTAGCAGGGAGGAGGGACACTGAGGAGCTGTCAGTCATGCTGGGTGGGTAGAGATTATGTAGTAGCAGGGAGAAGGGACACTGAGGAGCTGTCAGTCATGCTGGGTGGGTAGAGATTATGTAGCAGCAGGGAGGAGGTACACTGAGGAGCTGTCAGTTATGCTGGATGGGTAGAGATTATGTAGCAGCAGGGAGGAGTGAAACTGAGGAGGCTTCATGTTAGGGAGGGGAAAACTGTAGGTAAACCTGCTCAACAAAACAAAATAAAGTCCCGTCCATATAATGTTATTTTTATTAGAATTTCGCCTGCTTGTATTTGATTTTTTAGCCTTTTTATTGTCTGCACTATAACTTTGCCTCGGCCTGTGTAGTGGGTGTTGCAGTTTTTGGTGCATTTATTTTTTTTTAAATGACTAAAAACACTGTGAATAAAGAAGGAACATGATCGGGTCATTGTACCTACTCTGTATACCACCAAATAGATCAATCTGCTATATTTCCCTATGGGTGAGTGAAATATGTCAGCTGCGCATTGTGCTCTATTGCTTCATTTGTGTGAGAGTAGTCACAGGGAAAGACAGCTTAGAAAACAAGTATACTCCGGTGATCGCTTGCAGTAAATTCACCATGATGTATTACGACACGATGGCCAATAACACGGCTCCCATCAGTGCAGTATTTCACCAACCATCGAATTGATATTTGAGTTAAAATACATGAGAGACAATTGTACGGGGCGACAAAGTAAAGCAGGAGGCGAAGGCCCCCGATGGGGAAAATGTGCCCATAATATTAATATATCTATACCTTCCCCACATAAACATCCCATCATAGAAAATACAGCTATTGGTTGCAGCTCCGACAAGGTGGTGACCTCTGCCGCTCCGCTCCTCCGCCTCGGCTCCGAGAGCTATGCTTAGGAGAATAGTAAAATACAGTTAGGTTTGTGATTAGAAAGCGAGATGCAACACGCGGCGCTGAAATATCTCTGCCGGGGGATTGATAATAACAAGAAACACAGGAAAGGACAATTTTTCTTCCCGAGCTTCTCAGATGTAAAACTGTATGAAGTTATCACGCCGGTAGACCGCTAATATCGGAGATTCCCTTATTGCTAGGGCAGATTAAAGGCATATTGTGGTGAAATATCGCCTATGTGGCAAACAATACAAATTCTTGGTCTTTCGGTGATGAAAAATAAGGGAGGGGAACATTTTTGAATTGTAGCAGATATAAGAAGTTTGGCTTCATGTAAAGACGATGGAATCGGGAGAGGTCGTCTCTGGAAGTTGTGATTTGTCCTCAGGAACATGGTGACAAAATGTATTCAAAGTAGAAAAAAAAGTATCATATAGAAAACATGTATATGGGGATTTAACTGAAAATTCACAATGAAGATGGGAAAAGCCAGCAACATTGTATCTTCTCCCATGGTCTGCCATTTGGAACACTGCCCCACCTGTCCACAGATGGTATTGCAGCATCGTCACATGCACTTATTTATTCATTACGCTAGATACCATGAGGTATGGGTGAATCTGCTGATGTATTTGGGGAAGGAAGCTTGGAGTCATGTTTTTTTAAATACAATACAACCAAATTTAAAGAAACTACTTTAGCACAGACAACCCCTTTATTCTGAGACCTACCTTGAAGATTAATTGATATTGTGGAGGTAAATTCATGGAAGAGATTTTATTTATTTATTATGCTTTGCTTATATAGCACCATCATATTCCACAGCGCTTCACATGCATTATCATAGAATGATAGAGTTGGAAGGGACCTCCTGGGTCATCTTGTCCAACCCCTGCTCAAAGCAGGAGTCACTAAATTATCCCAGACAAATGTCTGTCCAGCCTCTGAAGACTTCCATTAGAGGAGAACTCACCACCTCTCATAGCAGCCTGTTCCTATCATCACTGTCCCCCTTGGGGCTCACAATCTAAACTCCCTATCAGTCTTTGGAGTGAGGGAAGAAACCAGAGAACCTGGAGAAGACCCATCAATCACGGGGAGAACATACAAACTCCTTACAGAGGTTGTCCTTGGTGGGATCTGCACCCAGGACCCCAGCAACTGTCCTACCACTGAGCCACCCTATATGTTTTTGGAATCAAGTGTCCGATTCCTTGCACAAAAAGGTCAAATATAGCAGTTCTCATTCCAATGTTCCATCTCCCTCAATTCTGTGTCGTTGTAAGTAGCTGAGCCTCCGAGCTAAGGCCTGATGGATCTTCTGCATGTACCAGGATGGGAGACAGCCCTGACCCTGCTTATCTAACGCCCCCCATTCTGCGCTCCTGCTGACTATTAGTATTAGTGATCAAAAAATTACAATCAAGGTTCCGCAGTGGAACTAAAAAATGTGAAAGACATTAAAGAAAATCCTTAGAAAAGTAAATAATTATATTAAATAAAAAAAAGTGAAAATTATATACAAAATCAGTATTGCAATAGAGAAAGTGTTTTTATTATGTAAAATTAGTAAAACATAAAAATGCTAAAAATATCACGATTCAGCAAATAGTTTACAACAAAATTTTGCAGTTTACAGTGGCTTGTGAAAGTGTTCACCCCCTTGGCATTTTCGTGTTTTGCTATCACACACCCAAGAATTTTATTGTTTTTCAGGTGTGTTTGTGTCAGCTGCCGACAACTGTGAACATTTGATTTTCTTTTTGTTATTATGCAAACAACAAATAGAAGAAAATAGCTGTAAAATTCAATGTGCAAAATTATTCACCCCCCTAAAGTCAGTACTTTGTAGACCCTCATTTTGTGGCAATTACAGCTGCAAGTCACTTTGGACAAGTCTATATGATCTTTCTGCGGCGCCCCAGGGTCCTGGTCATTGCAGTGGTATTGGTTTCCTTTCGAACAGAGTGATGCTATATTTGGAGGCAAAGAAGGATAACTGCATCCAGGTATCACAAACATGCAACACATTCACACTCCAGGCCACCAGGGGGAGCTTTTGCTCCTTTTTATTAGGTCACTCCCCATATATATATATATAACTGGTAGTCTGTAGGGAACGTTAGTTAGTTCCAGACTGGAGTTCTGGTAGAACATTCCAGACCTGAGTCTGAGGTGGACAGAGGGTCCAAGGAGCTGTGCATGACCTCAGAGCTGCAGCTCCAAGAAAGAGACATTCAGAAGGCAGAACTGTATTGCAGCGAGCGTGAAGGAAAGCAAAGCAAAGGAGAGGATACCAGAAGGGAACCAGCCCTACACAGGCTGCCTCCTTCTGAGGCGCAGAAGCCCGGTAGCCAGAATACAGAGGGAGTAAGGACCTTTATGCTTTGCTCCAGAGATCGGCAGGACAGCTAATTGCAGGTTACCTGTCCTCCCCTACGCTCCAGCTCCTTCAGATTAGATGTTTCCTCTGGTGAACAGCGATCTTCACATCTGACCACCGATTCTCCATTGGATTAAGGTCTGGGCTGTGACTTGGCCCCTCCTGCACATTTACACATTCCCCCTTACACCGCTCGAGTGTGACTTTAGCACTATGCTTTGGATGATTGTCTTGTTGGAAGGTGAACCTCCATCACAATCTCAAATCACTGATGGACTGAAACAGGTTTTGCTCAAGAATATCCCTGTATTTCACACCATCCTTCTCCTGGACTCGGACCATTTTCCCTGTCTCTGCAGCCAAAAAAATCCTCAGAGCATGATGCTGCAACCACCATATTTCACTGTGGGAATAGTGTTCTCAGGGTGATGAACTGTGCTGGTTTGACATCAGACATAGCATTTACATTGGTGGCAAAAAAGTTCACCTTTGGTCTTATCTGACCACCGCACTTTCCTCCACATGTCTTTTGGCAAACTCAAAATAAGCCTTACAATTTTTGTAGGTAAGTAAAGGCTTTTTTGCCAACCTCTATGGAGTGTACAGCTTATTGTGGTAATATGGAGAGATACTCCAGTTTCTGCTTGAGAACTCTGTAGCTCCTTCAGGGTTACCTTTAATCTCTGTGCTGCCTTTCTGATTATTGTCCTCCATGCCTGAGCTGATAGTTTTGGTGGGCGCCCTCTCTTGGCAGGTTTGTTGTGGTACAGTGTTCTTTCCATGTGATGATAATGGATTCGATGGTGCTCTGGGGGATCATCAGAGATTGGGATTTTTTTATTTTTTTTAACCCAACCCTGACTTGTACTTCTCAACAACTTTGTCCCTGACTTGTTTGGAGATCTTCTTGGTCTTCATGGTGGTGTTTGGAGATCTCCTTGGTCTTCATGGTGTTGTTTAGACATCTCCTTGGTCTTCATCTTGTTTTTCGGAGATCTCCTTGGTCTTCATGGTGTTGTTTGGAGAGCTGCTTGCTTTTCATGGTGTTGTTTGGGGATCTCCATGTTCTTCATGGTCTTGTTTGGAGATCTCCTTGGTCTTCATGGTATTTGGTCAGTGATGCCTCTTATTAATGGTGTGGCAGCCTCTGTAACCTTTCAGAAAAGGTAAAGTGTATATTCTGACAGACATGTGACACTTAAGGTACTGTCACATTTAGCAATGCTGCAGCGATCTAGACAACGATCCCAATCGCTGCAGCGTCGCTGTGTGGTCGCTGGAGAGCTGTCACACAGACAGCTCTCCAGCGACCAACGATGCTGGTCCCCTGGTAACCAGGGTAAACATCGGGTTACTAAGCGCAGGGCCGCGCTTAGTAACCCGATGTTTACCCTGGTTACCAGCGTAAACATAGAAAAAAACAAACACTACATACTTACCTTCCGGCGTCTGTCCTCTCCGGCGCTCTGCTTCTCTGCACTCAGCGCCGGCTGGAAAGCAGAGCACAGTGGTGACGTCACCGCTGTGCTTTCCGGCCGCTGCGCTTACACAGTGCAGAGAAGCAGAGCGCCGGAGAGGACAGACGCCGGAATGTGAGTATGTAGTGTTTGTTTTTTTTTACATTTACACTGGTAACCAGGGTAAACATCGGGTTACTAAGCGCGGCCCTGAATACTATCGCAAGCCACTTTAACTGAAATTTAACCAAATTTTTATGCAACTTTGCAGTTATACCACTAACATGAACAGTAAAGAGAAAATATGCGGCACTCACCCCGATATAGCAGTGGAAGACGTGAACTTTAATGGAGAAAATGAGTAAATACATACATCCGTCAGGACATCAGGTAAACAGGAGGGTGCGGTATTGGAGCTTGGACAAGCTCCAAGCTTCTATGGGTCCTTTAGGCATCACTATCTGAGGCCACCTCCACCCACCTATGTCTATGGCCCTGAGCCAACGCTGGATTGAAGACATCCGGCCTCACAACCACCAATACTTTGGACGTACATCCGTAATCTCCCAGGTGCGACAGTACTTGACATTTCCTGCATCTTTTACTACTTTCCCCAGTAAATGATAATGATATTAAATGCCTGTAAACCTCGCTTGGTGACTGATTGCATGGGATACCTCGGACAAGCATGTCCATCCGGTCCAGTCCCGCTCCGCACCGCTCTCATGGATCCGCTCGCCGCTGATTAACACGTTTCTTATTGCAGCAGTTTTACGGAGAGATAAATGAGAGTTTTTAACTCCAATAAATCTGTCATCATTTTCGGCTGTTCTGCCAGAGTTATTGACTTGACCTAGAGAGCGCGAGGGGAAGGGAATTACACCAAATCCCAATATGCTTCTTCTCTGAATTATCCGATCATTTCTAAAAAGAGAAAAGAAAAAACAGATAAGTGAAAAAAAGAAAAAAAAATAGATATAAATAGTGTAAAGAATCCATCTACCAATTTATCTGGTGAAGATTTTTTATTGGACTCAAAAGATTAGATGTTATATTTCTATCTATTATCTATCTATTATCTATCTATCTATTATCTATCTATCTATCTATTATCTATCTATCATCTATCTATCTATCTATCTATTTATTATCTATCTATCATCTATCTATCTATCTATCTATTTATTATCTGTCTATCATAATCTATCTATTATTTATTTATTATCTATCTATTATCTAATATCTATCTATTATCTATCTATCTATCCATCTATCTATCATCTATTATCTATCTATCTATCTATCTATAATAATAATAATAATTTTATTTATATAGCGCCAACATATTCCCCAGCGCTTTACAAATTATAGAGGGGACTTGTACAGACAATAGACATTACAGCAATAATACGGCTGTTGTGGGTTTCTGCGGTGGTGGTGTGTGTGGGACCAGGGAGAGAGGCGCCTTTTGTAATGGGCGGCAGGAAGTACCGAACAGTGGGCGCCTCTCTCCCTGGTCCCACACACACCACCACCGCAGACACCCGCAACAGCCATATTATAGGTAACCTTGCCTGTCCGCTTTCCTCCTTCTGCTCTGGACTCGTACCTTTGGCTAGCATATTTACCCCTCTGGCTTTCTTTCCTATAGCCCCTAACGGGACTCCTGCATCTCTCCAGGGATCTGTGCCCTTCTCGGTTTCTACTTGTGAAAGGTCAGTTCTTAGCCTCTATTAGCGTCCACCACCTGGGTAGCCGGTTCTTTTTATTTACATCTAGATGTTGTGTTTGCTTTATACCGTTTCTGCATTAATTCTGATTGTTTTTGTCCTTTATGGAATACTGCTATCACACAGGGCAATAGTGTGTCTACAAAGATAGTGGTGGATTCCACTATAGCTTCTGCCCCCCTATGACACTGCCTTCACGGTACCTTCCGCCCTTGCAGCCTGTGTTACACGTATACTCCATAGGTTCTGCCATGACAGTTTACGTCCGACAAGAACCCTGATGTCTCTTACCATCGTACCTCTCCATGATCTCGATGGGTCCTGCTTTGCTGTCGCCGTGTCCATTATTGTGGCAACTTTTCGCAATTTTCATTACATAGGGACTTTATTCTTGATTTTTGTAAAAATGTATATTTCATTCAGGTTTTTTTTTGTTATGTTTTCATGTTTTGTGATATTGTATATGTTTTATTCTTGTTTCAGTGGGGTTTGAAAAAGACCCGGTGAGTCGAAACGTTACCCTGAAACTTTGAAACACTGCGGTGATATCTCTAATTTTGGTGTTTGCTCACAATAAAAAACCACGTTTGTTTGGCAAAGAAATCTACAGACTTCTTTCTTGAGTGCGACTGTTGTTGTTCAGCGCAGAATCAGGACAATGAGGACTGCAAGTTCATCATAAGTTCCTGGGTGTTAATGGCCTGTATGTTTCTATAAGTGTGGAAAGTGGGGGTGACCTGAGCGGGATGGCAGTTCTTGATACAGAATGAAAGAAGGTTGTGGTCAGAGAGCGGGAGAGGGGAGTTTATGAAATCGTCCACTGAGCAAAGGCGGGAGAAGACCAAGTCAAGGGAGTTTCCATCTTCATGCGTTGGAGAGTTAGTATGCTGCGAGAAGCCGAAAGAGGAGGTTAGAGATAAAAGATGAGAAGCAGATGGGGAGAGGGGAGAGGCAATGGGGATGTTGAAATCACCCATGATGATGGTGGGGATGTCACAGGAGAGAAAGTGTGGAAGCCAGGTGGCAAAGTGATCCAGGAACTGATGAGAGGGGCCGGGAGGACGATACACCACCGCCACTCGAATGGAGAAGGGGACGTAGAGTCTGACCACATGGACCTCAAAGGAAGGGAAGACAAGTGAGGGCACTTGGGGGATAACTTGGAAGGTACATTTGGGTGATAGGAGCAGACCAACGCCTCCACCTGCTCTATTGTCCGATCTTGGGGTATGAGAAAAGGGTAGTCCACCATATGAGAGCGCAGCAGCAGCGTTGGTGTCTGACTGCTGGATCCAGGTTTCAGTAAGAGCCAGGAGATTAAGAGAATTAGAAAGGAAGAAGTCATGAATGAAGGAGAGTTTATTACACACAGAGCGAGAATTCCAAAGGGCACAGTTGAAGAAGACAGAAGGCATGCATGGAATATTAAGGATAGAAGGGTTTCTGAGTGTAGCAGTTGGGAGGTTTGACTGGCTATAACATGGGGGGCCGGGGTTGGGAGAGATGTCTCCAGCGACTAGGAGAAGGAGGATAGAAAGAGTGAGCAGATGGTTAAGTGATTTGTGAGAGCGTCTCTTGTGTTGGATGGTGGGACTGAATGGATCAGCGCTGTTAAGCAATGTGAACAGAGCATGAGTGCTATACATAGGAGAGGCAAGGACAGAGGGGCCGATATGGATGGAGTGTAAAGAGTTAATGCAAGGGTGGTGAAAGTGTGTGAATGCGGCAGCCAGGATATAGATTATACAAATGCATATGGTGAATATTTGTTCTGTTTCAAGGGAACAGAGAGTAGAAAGATTAAAGTGTCTTACCTGTCTCCTGCCCTGTCTCACTGCCATGGTTTAACTGCCTGGACTTAAAAAACTGTACTTCGAATAACTGTACATGAATAATAGTGCACGAATGCGTCCCCAAAATATGTCTACATTTATAGAAGGCTAGCTCTTAGATCTCACTTTTTTTTTCTCTCTCTCATTAGCAATCAATCTAACTCAGGTGAGACGGCAGGACACAATAAATGTAGTGAACAGATAAACAAATGTCCAGGTCTACATGGAAAAATATTTAGAATTGAGAGTCCTCAGTGGTTGATACCTTTTAATGGCTAACTGAAAAGATGGTAACAAATTGCAGCTTTCCAGACTACACAGGTCTCTTCATCAGGCAAAGACTAAAAACCTGTGTAGCCTCTTTGTGTCTGTGTAGTACCAAGATATATTTCTTTCCTGTATCAGGTCTACATGGATCATAAACCACTTTGAAAACAGTTATGTGATCTCTCTGCATGAGGACAAACAGAAGTGAGGTCAATATCTACCGTATGTACAATAAACAATTACTTACTAAGATGGCTAACAAATCTACATACATGCAGGATTCAATGCCTGAGATAGAATGATATGATTTACCATTCAGGCTGCTTGCTGACAATGAATGGAGGAAAAAGACATGCAAGATTCAGTTCAAAGCTGGAATGATATCTATCTATCTATCTATCTATCTATCTATCTATCTATCTATCTATCTATCTATCTATCTATCTATCTAGAGATAAAAAAAGGAACAGCACAACGTTTTAACTTATCTGCGGGTGCAAAGCCTTCAGGAAGCCCGTTCACCGGCTAACCTCAGTCTATAGATTCAAACAAAAAGAAAAGGCTTGAGAAAGGCTCAGTTTGAGCCGAAACGTCGTGATTAAGACATGTGGGTCTGAATAAACTCTGCACAAGACATTCAAGATTATGGTTTGTATCTATCTATCTATCTATCTATCTATCTATTACACTGGGGAACAATTTGAAAACAATTTTCTGTTATGTTCGGTTTTTGAGCTGATTTATACTAAAATTGTCATGCTGATTCCAAAAATGTAGTCAGTTTTTTTCTAGCACGACAAGTTTTTCCTCCACAACTTACCTGCCAGAGAAGCACAATTGCACTGATATCTGTAATAAGACTTGTTATCTGATTACAATTCGACTCATATAGAGCTACGTGGCAACTTGTAAGAGTAGTCACAACTGAGACAGTGTGGTGAGAGGTGTGTGCAGCTCCCAATGCCTCATAATTATCAATATCTTTACACAAAAAATGTATCACAGTAGGAATAAATAGGATTTGTGATAGCTTTTCTCTTTACATTGGGCGCTTAGTTGTAATTTATATATCTTTTATGATTTTTTTCTTTGTTAGTTTTCAAAGCTTGTAACTTTCCATCTCAGTGTTTGATTTACATATGTACATATTTCCTTTGTTTCAGATCATGTCTGCTCCTTCTTCCTCTCGTCGTAAATGCCTATTTGTACTATTTAAAAAAAAAACACTTTTTAGGTACAGTAGTTTACGTATTTTTGAGAAGACAAAAATCCTATAGTTCAAAAACTTGACGTGATAGAGAAAAACTGAGATCATTTCTGGATTCAGCATCCAAAAATTAGTTAAGAACAGTTGTCTGACCTAACTCTTAAAAAATTGTGTTCCCCAGTGTTATCTATCTATCTATCTATTATCTATCTTCTATTATCTATCTATCCATCTATCCATCTATCTATCTATTATCTCTCTATTATCTATTTATCTATCATCTATCTATCTCAATGCAGCATAATTCTGTTTTTACACAGGGGTATACATAAAGGAAAAGATGGTTAATATAATGAAGTTTTTCCCTGGGAGCTAGGCATTGAAATTCATATCAGAAACTGTGCCTCTGCTGGTTTGTCTCCTTCCAAAATTAGATCCTGTCATATACTGAGGGCACTCTGCAACACCTGCCGTATAACAGGATGGAACACCCCCAAATACCTGCCATATACCAGGAACACCCCACAAGACCTGCCGTATCCCAGGAACACCCCACAAGACCTACTGTATACTGGGAATACCCCTAAAAGCCCGCCGAGAACACCCCACAAGACCAGTCATATACTGGGAACACCCCACAAGGCCTGCCGTACACCAGGAACACTCCACAAGACCTGCCGTATACCAGGAACACCCCACAAGACCTACCATATACTGGGAATACCCCAAAAGGCCTGCTGTATACCGAGAACACCCCACAAGACCTGCCATATACTGGGAACACTCCACAAGACCTGCCGTATACCAGGAACACCCCACAAGACCTACCATATACTGGGAATACCCCAAAAGGCCTGCTGTATACCGAGAACACCCCACAAGACCTGCCATATACTGGGAACACCCCACAAGACCTGCCATATACTGGGAACACCCACAAGATCTGCCCTGCCGTATATCAGGAACACCCCACAAGACCTGCCATATACTGGGAACACCCCACAAGACCTGCCATATACTGGGAACACCCACAAGATCTGCCCTGCCGTATATCAGGAACACCCCATAAGACCGGCTGTATAATGGGAATATCCCACAAGACCAGCTGTATACTGGTAGCACCCTACAAGAACTGACGTAGACCAGGAACACCCCACAAAACCTGCCGTACACCAGCAACAAACAACAAGACCTGCAATATACCGGAAACACCCCACAAGACCGGTCAAATATTGAGAAAAACCCGCAAGACATTTTGTATACCAGGATCTCTCTACAAGACCTGCCATATAATAGGAACACCCCACTAGACCAGCCATACACAGGGAACAAAGGCACAGGACCTGCCAAATACTGGGAACACTCCACAAGACCTGCCAAATACCGAAAAAAAACCATAAGACATTTTGTATACCAGGAACTCTATACAAGACCTAGCATATAACGGGAACACCCCACAAGACCTGACGCACACTGGCAACACCCTAAAAGACCTGCAGTACACTGGGAACACCCCACAAGAGTTGCCGTATACCAGGAACACCTGCCGTATATCGAGAAAACCCCACTAGACCTATTGTATATCTGGAAGACTCCACAAGACCAGTTGTATAACGGGAACACTCCAAAAGACCTGCCGAATACCGGGAACACTCCAAAAGACCTGCCATACACCAGTAACACCCCACAAGACCTTCCATATACCGGGAACACCCCACAAGACCTTCCATATATCAGGAACACCCCACAAGACCTTCCATATATATGATACACCCCACAAGACCTGCTGTATACCGCGAACACCCCACAAGACCTTCCATATACCGCGAACACCCCACAAGACCTTCCATATATCAGGAACACCCCACAAGACCTGCCATATACCGGGAACACCCCACAAGACCCGCTGTATACCGGGAACACCCCACAAGACCTGCCATATACCGGGAACACCCCACAAGATCTGCCGTATACAGATAACACCCCACAACACCTGCCGTATACCGGGAACACCCCACAAGACCTGCCATATACTGGGAACACCGCACAAGACCAGCCGTATACAGATTATTATTATTATCATTATTATTTATTACAGATATTATTTATTACAGATATTATTATTTATTACAGATAACACCCCACAAGACCTGCCATATACTGGGACCACTGCACAAGACCGGCCGTATACAGAGAACCCCCCACAAGACCCGCCGTATACAGACAACACCCCACAAGACCTGCCATATACCTGGAATACCCCACAAGACCTGCCGTATACTGGGAACACCCCACAAGACCTACAGTTTTGGAGATGCTATGAGCGACTTGCTAAAACATCAGAATTTGTCCCTTGTCGCAGTCACTCAGGTCTGCATTCTTGACGATTTTTCCTGTTTGTAACATATCAACTAGAAGAACTGAACGATCACCGATAGTGTGTACATTGTCAGCAGGTAATCAACGCTATTTGCTTCATCTTTCAGTGGTTTTAATGTTCTGGCTGTTCCGGTAGATGATAGGATGTATGTATACAGTATATATGTGTCTTTTTATCATCTTATAACCATCGTTTTCTTCTTTTCTCCACGGCTTACAAATCAATAAAAACTATTATACCAGCGAATACCTTCAGAAATGCTAACACTCCACATTTTCCACGAAACAGTCCAGCTGACTGCCAAGACATCTGAAGCACAGGCCTACGTTACTGTATAGTGTCCATACTGCAAAAAGAAAAAAAAAAGGAAGAAAGAAAGAAATGAAAAGTGTCAC
This sequence comes from Ranitomeya imitator, assembly GCF_032444005.1. NCBI lineage: Eukaryota > Metazoa > Chordata > Amphibia > Anura > Dendrobatidae > Ranitomeya > Ranitomeya imitator. Next base: position 197,113,597 of record NC_091289.1, on the reverse strand, counting down.
CGTGCTCTTTTTTAGAACTATTCCCACAGGGAGCAGCTATTTCTCATTCTGCCTTTCCTTTCAGCCATACATTGTGTGCTGCCTATCATGAAAAAGTCATTATGTTCCTGTAGGAATGGGATGGGATGAAGCAATGGATGCTGTTCACTTTCTGTCACCTGGAAGTGATCTGGGGAATTGAATAGATGAATGCAGCAGACACGTCTTGCAACTTTATTTTGATTCCTTTTCCGCTGTGAGAAGCCTCCCGACTTTTGTTTTCAGCACCCCAAGAATAATAATAAAAAAAGAGACATGACCTAGTGTTAAAAATAGCTGGCGCCAGCTCAAGAGAAATTTTCAAAAAACATTTTTTTTCTATTTTTTCAAATTTTTTTTTTTTTTTTTAAAAGCTTCTAACGGGGAAATTACAGATTCTGCAGAAATCTACCTTAGCCTTGCAGACGAGACGTTCTGGCATGCCATTATATGTCACTTACCAGAGGGACAAGCGCTGAATGTGGTAGAGAAAATCATCCATCTATTTAGAAAAGGTCAACAATGACAGACTGGAAGCTGGTTGTAATCCAGTACATCTCCAAGTTCCACGTCAACCGATAAAGACACCATGGGAATAATGAGTTACTCGTTGCTTAGACAAAAGTGATAAAATAAGTGGGAGCAGGAACTTTGTAACATTGAGATAAGCGCGTTACAATTTTGGCATACGGAGATACCATCGGCGATGCGCTAGCGGCTTCTGTCGATTGTTTGTTTTGACAATTGTAAAAAAAAAAGGATTTACACGTTTGTCCTTCAAGATCTTAAAATTCCTATTCCTTCTGTACCATGACAGCTTATTTTGAGGCACGGGGCCATATACTGCAACATGTACACCTTTGTGTTTTCTCCTAAATTCGAGGTGGAGTCTGGATTTTGAAGACGGTTGGCAGGGAGTCCTTATAACGCAGTGTTTGCTTCTGATACTTTAATAATAATTCCACCACCTGTGCAATTCTAGGGAAATCCTGAAAATATGACATGTGGGGGCTTGTGCAGTAAGGAGGTTGTGCCTGAGAATCCGTCAATGTCCGTTAATATGAATAGCCATCATGTGACGCCATTGACATGTCAACCTCTGGTGATACCAACCGATTGTTGGCACACAAGCAGCGGTAGTTGCATTTTAGCGGTTAGAGCCAAAGTTTAGCAATATCTAATAATTTATTTATAAAATGTTGACTTTATAAACTTAATTTTTTACATGTTGCATTATGTTCTGCTTTTCAAAAATTGCCGCCACAATTTACCACCTGCCTGGGCTTGGGTCAATGTCACAACCAAGGCGACCATCCAATATCAGAAATGTCTTTAGCAATGCCGGTGCCATGCCACGGTTTCCTTTAGCCAGAATGTTGGATGATTTCTCTGTCATAGCCTGATATTTAGATGCCCTGGCTACAGCAAAGTGGCTTGTTAACATCCTCTCCTCCTCCTTGGCATCCGGACAATGTAGTCCTCTACTAACTACACTCTTGGGCAAAACGTCTTTTCTGGCTCCGCAACAGAACCAACCAATCTGCAGGTTTCCTCTTCTAGACATCTGATTTTCTGGAAGGAATCACGGCTGGATGTAGCACTTGAGAAGTACAGGGTGGGTCATTTATATGGATACACTTGGGTGGGCCATGTATATGGATACACCTAAATAAGATGGGAATGGTAGGTGATATCAACTGCCTGTTTGTTGCACATTAGTATATGAGAGGGGGAAAACTTTTAAAGATTGGTGGTGACCATGGCGGCCATTTTGAAGTCAGCCATTTTTTAATTCAACTTTATAAATAGCCCACCCAGGTGTATCCATATAACTGGCCCACCCTGTATTTTAACCTGGCATAGACCACTCATCCAATATTTATTTTTTGTTTCCGATTAACATCTGATGTAACATAATTATAATTCTATACTGAATTGTTGCCTGTTGGAACTTGTTGGATATCATTTTTCTAAACTGTATCAAAGTTCACCACCAACAAAGTTGAAAATGATGGGACCTTAACTTGTACTTCTGTTTGAAAAACCCATCATTCTTAGTTTTGGAGTACTTTGGGTGTTTGGTTGCACCAGTGAGCAGCGTTAAACGTTATTGTGGAGCCCCATCATACTTAATTGTGGTGCACTGCCGGAGCGCTACTGTGCAATGAAAAACCAATTGGGGGGACTATCATTCTCAGGCTCCATTCACACATCGGCATTTTTTCTCATGCGTCATCCGTATTGTCTCCATGTTGTATCTGATTTTTCTCATTCTGATGAAACTGAAGCAGATGAAGCAGCCGAACTTATTTTTCCATCGACTTACCAATGAATAGTTTAAAAATGGATGAAACATGAATGGAGCTCTGACATACAAAGTCTGTTTCATCCATTTTATATGGATCCTCATAGACTAAAAACTAAAATGGCCATGTTTGGATTGCAAAAGGAGAATAGGACACATTCTGAGTTTCACAGACCAGTATGTGTGGATCGATGAAACTCTATGGGGCCGTCTGCTGTCTGAGAAAAAACTAAGTGTGAATGAAGCCGTAGGCTTGATGGACATTGGATAGCTATGCTAGAAAGACAAGAGAACTAAAAAAAAGTTTAATGGCGCAGCCTCTATCATTGGTGCACATTGGGTGGCCACAAGCGCCACTGAACTAGAATAAAGTGGGAAGCCCTATGATTCTGAGGGTTAGCACATACTGGGCAGCTCGGAAACAGAAATTTTAGCGGGGGAGCCATATCATTTTGTATTCATTGGATGCCAACTGGGAAAACTTTGATTCAGGGGCCCCAACATTCTTATGTTTAGTGCAACGCTGGTCGCTAGGAGCTCCACTGAGAATGGGAAAATGGTAGAGGAGGTAACCAACACTGCAGATCCTAAATATTCAGGATCATCTGATGTCTCAGAAGTCCTCCTTACAATGCTCCTCCTTACAGTGCTCTTCCTTACAGTGCTCCTCCATACAGTGCTCCTCCATACAATGCTCCTCCTTACAGTGCTCATCATTACAATGCTCCTCCTTACAGTGCTCCTCCGTACAGTGCTCCTCCTTACAGTGCTCCTCCTTACAATGCTCCTCCTTACAGTGCTCCTCCTTACAGTGCTCCTCCTTACAATGCTCCTCCTTACAATGCTCCTCCTTACAATGCTCATCATTACAATGCTCCTCCTTACAGTGCTCTTCCTTACAGTGCTCCTCCTTACAGTGGTCCTTCTTACAGTGCTCCTCCTTACAGTGCTCCTCCTTACAATGCTCATCATTACAATGCTCATCATTACAGTGCTCTTCCTTACAGTGCTCCTCCTTACAGTGCTCCTCCTTACAGTGCTCCTCCTTACAATGCTCCTCCTTACAATGCTCCTCCATACAATGCTCCTCCATACAGTGCTCCTCCATACAATGCTCCTCCTTATAGTGCTCCTCCTTACAATGCTCATCATTACAATGCTCCTCCTTACAGTGCTCCTCCATACAGTGCTCCTCCTTACAGTGCTCCTCCTTACAATGCTCCTCCATACAATGCTCCTCCATACAGTGCTCCTCCTTACAGTGCTCCTCCTTACAGTGCTCCTCCATACAATGCTCCTCCTTATAGTGCTCCTCCTTACAATGCTCATCATTACAATGCTCCTCCTTACAGTGCTCCTCCATACAGTGCTCCTCCTTACAGTGCTCCTTCTTACAATGCTCCTCCTTACAATGCTCCTCCATACAATGCTCCTCCATACAGTGCTCCTCCTAACAATGCTCCTCCATACAATGCTCCTCTTTACAATGTTCCTCCTAACAATGCTCCTCCTTACAATGCTCCTCCTTACAGTGCTCCTCCTTACAGTGCTCCTCCTTACAATGCTCATCATTACAATGCTCCTCCTTACAGTGCTCCTCCATACAATGCTCCTCCTTACAATGTTCCTCCTAACAATGCTCCTCCTTACAATGCTCCTCCTTACAGTGCTCCTCCTTACAATGCTCCTCCTTACAATGCTCCTCCTTACAATGCTCATCATTACAATGCTCCTCCTTACAGTGCTCTTCCTTACAGTGCTCCTCCTTACAGTGGTCCTTCTTACAGTGCTCCTCCTTACAGTGCTCCTCCTTACAATGCTCATCATTACAATGCTCATCATTACAGTGCTCTTCCTTACAGTGCTCCTCCTTACAGTGCTCCTCCTTACAGTGCTCCTCCTTACAATGCTCCTCCTTACAATGCTCCTCCATACAATGCTCCTCCATACAGTGCTCCTCCATACAATGCTCCTCCTTATAGTGCTCCTCCTTACAATGCTCATCATTACAATGCTCCTCCTTACAGTGCTCCTCCATACAGTGCTCCTCCTTACAGTGCTCCTCCTTACAATGCTCCTCCATACAATGCTCCTCCATACAGTGCTCCTCCTTACAGTGCTCCTCCATACAATGCTCCTCCTTATAGTGCTCCTCCTTACAATGCTCATCATTACAATGCTCCTCCTTACAGTGCTCCTCCATACAGTGCTCCTCCTTACAGTGCTCCTTCTTACAATGCTCCTCCTTACAATGCTCCTCCATACAATGCTCCTCCATACAGTGCTCCTCCTAACAATGCTCCTCCATACAATGCTCCTCTTTACAATGTTCCTCCTAACAATGCTCCTCCTTACAATGCTCCTCCTTACAGTGCTCCTCCTTACAGTGCTCCTCCTTACAATGCTCATCATTACAATGCTCCTCCTTACAATGTTCCTCCTAACAATGCTCCTCCTTACAGACTCTAGTTACAAAAAGAGATATTTGTGAAAAAAATAAAAACAGTCATTTCCCTCCCTACCAACAGCAAGCATTAACCCTTTGGCCAGAATTGTGACTGAAAACAAAACCGCTTTGTTGTTACCAAAGGACACATTATTTCCTCAAAACAAAGAGCGAAAGAACAACGTATCAGACGACCCGAACCGTCAGATAGCATAATGCCGTCCTTCCACTCCACATCTTTGCTAATACAAACAATCTCTGACATGTAAGCAAACCTCCATTATGCAACCAGATCCAGAATCGTTAACAAAGAGAAGGAAAGTCTTGCTGCCTTTTTGAGGTTCAAGCCCCGTTCATGCGACTGGACTAATGGCCGGGCATTATTGGCATAGCTAATGGGGGGGAAGCGGTGACACATTTCTCCTCAGTAGTATTTAAACTGCAAATCTAAGATATTTGCTTAAGGAAAAAGAAAAAATAAACATAATATTACATGACTAATCAGTAAGACATGTCATCCGATAATTTAAAAAATATATATTTTTGAGGGAGGAGGAAAAAAAATTTCTTGATTCCAAACAGATTGTTTAAATTATAAATCCTGGTCTTAATCCGAGGGATTATTCAACAAAACCGACCTTCACTCGGCAATATTTACAGAGTCTGTTGTGGATTACTTACACGGTCGGCGAGACCTGTTTCAAATTTATAGCTTTCATTTACGTTAAATATTAAAAGGGCCCATTTGTACCGCCATGTGTATGTACATGAAGCCCGCACTCACCGTATCTTTGAAAAGTTTAATCTCGTGATTTACGACTGCCTCACCCACCGAGGGAATCTGCTGGACACTGATGGAGATTAAAGGGCGTCTCTGGATCTCTTTTGCTCTGTGTTGTATGCAACTGTCTAACTGAGGAGGATAATTGAAGGAAGCCAAGGCTGGAAGCGCCTTTCCCAATATTCCTGGTGGACGAGAAGAATTGCAGACTTAAATTTGGAAAATATAATGTATCAGTCAACGTTTCTGTAAAAAAAAATTAATAGAGATAAAGTAAAGATTGTAATTAAAGAAATGTTATAAATATAAACCAAATTATGGGTTGGTGATGGCCTAGAGCGTGAAGACAGGAGGCGACCTGACGTCGTGTAATGGAGTGTTACCAATTATTCTTTGTCTAGAGTTATTTTGTTCTGGATTTTTTTGCATCATTTTCTGGGGCTTTTTATTTAAATCTCTGTTTGCTTTCATTCAATTGCATCCTAGAGGATGAAATTTTTTTGGAAATCGTGTTATGGATCACATGGTGCTTTGTAAAGTTGGCCATATACTGTAGCTACCTCTTTCAACCAATCATGCATGTGCTCTGAATACCGATTTGGAATTGGCCAAGATGCAACCATTGGGATGTGATATGACAAGACATTGCAAATTTTAAAAGATTGGAACTCACGATGGGAAAGGAAAAATCCAGACAAAAAAAAGCTTTTTTTTTTTTAAACATGGGATTTAAAGGGAACCGGTAATTTATAAAAATAGCTATTAATCTGCAGGTGAATCTCATGGACATTCTGCCTGGCCGCCTTACTAAGGGCGCGGCTATGGGGAAAATACAGACTGATATTCTCCCGGGAGCGGCTGGATTTCAATCATTGGGGCACCGAGCGCACGTGGTCACCGCTCACTATACAGTGAGTGCAGCTGTAAGAACTCCCGGGCATTTTGATTGACAGCTTAGTCTGCAGAGCGAACTGTCAATCAAGCTGCCGAAAGTGATTACAGCCGCACTCACTATAATGAGTGTGGACCATATGCGCTCGGTGCCTCTATGACTAAATGTCGGCGACACCCGGGAGGATTTCTCCTGGCAGACGCGTTTTCAGTAAGGTGGCTAATCAAAATTAACCCTATATCTGCAGGTAAATAGCATTTCTGCTCCCATTTAACATGGAAATCTCTCTTAAATGGTGCATGTTGACTTACAATCGCGATGCCCCACATTTTTTTTTTACCAGATGATAACAGTACGATTCGACCACTTACTACAAAATACCGATGAAAACGTGTAATGTATGAAGCTTTCCAACTTGAAATGAGGGAATACGTTTGCTGGACGTGGACCTGCAGCTCCATCAGTATTCCGTGGCTGTTGGATGGGAGCCCTACGATCCACCTCCTACCTGCCGGCATCCGCTGCTCCCCCATTAGCCGGCCGAGCCGTTGGGTGCGCGTCGCGCCGCATTGATGATGTTGCATCAGGTCTTCTTGCAGTCACTGTTTGCTTACTGACCGAAGTCCTGCAAATCGTTTCACTTATCTCTGGTTCCGACCAGTAAACTCTAATTTCCATCACTGCGTTCTACATGTTTTTTGTAGCAAAAGATTGTAAAATTGGTTAGTAACGATGAATGATTGTTTCGTCTTCTGACATTTGCAGACAGATTTTCATCGTGAGGCCACCAAACCCTAAGACCTCCAGAGTCAGATTGTCTATAAATTGTGAAGTTGTGAAGGAACAATCCCTGCAAGCCTTGATGGCTGTGATCTTTCGGGACGAGCCGTGTGGTGTATTTTTTAAGAGTTGGAGAACTAGAGGTTAGGGAACACTGTCCTAGATCACATGGACGTCCTGCCCCAGCGATAAGACCACAGAATCAGGTGACGTGATGTTCCAATATTAGACGACCAAAAGATCTTTATCAACTTCATGAAGCGTTTTTATTCCTTATTCTCCAGCTGGTTACGAGATGTCTGTCCGGAGCCCACTCCTCGTTTTTCCTGGACATATGCTTGAACGCTTTATGTGTTTGAACAAGCCCCTCTTACGCGCTCACGCCATGCTTGTTTTCCTTTACTCGGTGTGAACAGTTCAGAAACTCAGCTTGATTTCCAGTCACTCAACAGAAAACTGCGAGAGAACTTCTTCCAAAGTGGTCTACTGTTGGGATGTCACGGAGAGCTGTAATGTGAGTCTAATGAAAGCGTAAGACAGGGCATCGATAGATGCTGCCGGTGGGGTTTATGTGCCTCTGTTTACTAGAAGGTGGAGGACGCTACTGTAACTTGTCAAAAAAAATCTTTAGGGTGCAGATGTTGAGTAACCCAAGATACAAAAAGATGAAAATTGTGCTCCAATGATGGCAGGCAAAAACAGAACATAAGGGGGTAAAAAACTTAAAGATATGGCCTAATTAGTCAAAGAAAGGTTCTTTACATCCTCAAGAAGGCCAGCTTACCACTGCGGGCACCCACCATTTTCTGGCAGCAGCTCTTCTCCACCATTGTGCAGCTTTGCTGTTGTGTCCACCTTCTGCGCCATCCCTGACTCCATGTACCGTACGTTTTATGACATTTTTTTCTCCCGCCTCCTTGTTCATTTGGTCCCAGGTTTCATTGCCGTTTGTTTCTGCTCCATATTTCGATACAACGTGGCTTGGTTTCCAGACCTCATTTTCTTGCCTGATTCCCATCCTAACCCCTGCCTATGACTGAACTCCACCTGTCTTGCCTTTTGGGTCATCTGATATTGATTCCTACATGTTGAATTGGCTTACTGCTTTGGGAACCCTAATTGTTTGCATAATAGCGACTGAGAAGGAACGTGTCATGGAAAATGATCTATTCTTTACATCAGGATTTTGTGTTACATGTCATTTTAAAAAAAGGTAAATAGTTTTCTTTTATATCACAAAATGTACTAAAATGCAAAATTCATTTTTTGCAATCTTCACACTGGCCACGGGGGCTTTTATTTTAGATACTTCATATCCTTTCAGAAGCAGTGTTCAGCAGTCTCATTATCATCAGAAGCAGGATTACAATGATAAGTAATATCTGTACATACAGCTGTTAACAATAGGTGATGTTACAGCTCACCTCCTCCTCCTGTACAATGACTGATCACTCCTCTATATACAGTAGATAACACAGGATCCACCATTCACAATAGGCGATATCACAGCTCACCTCCTCCTCCTGTACAATGACTGATTACACCTCTACATACAGCTGATAACACAGGATCCCCAATTCACAATAGCGATATCACAGCTCACCTCCTCCTCCTGTACAATGACTGATAACACCTCTATGTACAGTAGATAACACAGGATCCACCATTCACAATAGATGGTGTCACAGCTCACCTCCTCCTCCTGTACAATGACTGATAACACCTTTATATACAGTAGATAACACAGGATCCACCATTCACAATAGGTGATGACACAGCTCACCTCCTCCTCCTGTGTAATGACTGATAACACCTCTATATATAGGAAATAACACATGATCCACCGTTCACAATAGGTGATGTTAGAGCTCACCTCCTCCTCCTGTACAATGACTGATAACACCTCTATATACAGTAGATAACACAGGAACCACCATTTACAATAGGTGATGTCACAGCTCACCTCCTCCTCCTGTACAATGACTGATAACACCTCTATATACAGCAGATAACACAGGATCCACCATTCACAATAGGTGTTGTCACAGCTCACCTCCTCCTCCTGTACAATGACTGATAACACCTCTATATACAGTAGATAACACAGGAACCACCATTTACAATAGGTGATGTCACAGCTCACCTCCTCCTCCTGTACAATGACTGATAACACCTCTATATACAGCAGATAACACAGGATCCACCATTCACAATAGGTGTTGTCACAGCTCACCTCCTACTCCTGTACAATGACTGATAACACCTCTATATACAGTAGATAACACAGGATCCACCATCCACAATAGGTTATGTCACAGCTCACCTCCTCCTCCTCCTGTACAATGCCTGATAACACCTCTCTATATAGCTATATAAGTGATTTCACAGCTCACCTCCTCCTCCCTTCACAGTGTCATTTGTACACTCTCATTAACTGCTTTGCTAGGAATATAGGGTCTGACTGTGTTCATTGCAGTTATTGTACAAGTGAATTTACAGAAACAACAGAAAGTTAGAGTCTAAATAAAGTCTAGTGGCTGTTGTGAAAATTGAAAGGTTTCTATTGACATTTTTTATAAAGATTGTTATATGATAAATAAAATAATGTTAGAAAAAAAATCAAGAAAAAATTCATGTAAAACCTGATTTAAATAATAGGTTATTTCCTTGAAGACTAATTTTGAGTCAAATTTTAGGAAATTCTCTGGAATCTGGGGATTTGAGCAATTTGTGATTTGATTCTTTTGAATTTCCCCCCAAAAATGCCAACTTCCATTTTAAACAAGGCAAAAGATTGCAGAAAGTGGCTTCCCATAATGTCCTGCAGGTATCACATCATGTGGTCTAGCACGGCCAATCAGGAAGGACTAAAATACCCTGTATGAAAGCCGAGGAAGAGAATGCAGCTGCCAATTTGAGGTGAATCTGAATAGTGAGAGGACGTTATAGCGCACGGATTAGCCATAGAGATAGGGAGCTAAAGCCATGAAACACAGACGAAACTGTACAGATAATTTGTGACAGCACAACAGTAAAGAACAGTTGATAGGGGACCTCAGAGGGTTACATGCTTCTCTTTGGTCCAGTTGGAGGCTTGGCCATACTGGCAAATTAATTCACTGCAAATCAAATTTTTGGAACTCCAAGTTACTGCAGTAAAGCTGGTGGACTAGAAGCCATCATGACCTACTGGCATCACCTACTGCGCAATTCTTTACTTTTCCCATGGAAAGTCGTGAATTTGACCTGAGCATCTATATAACCATAGGTTTTACTGGGAAATCTTCGCAGTTCATTGTCAGCTATATAGACGTACTGTAAAAGAACTGGACAGCAAGATACTATGCTGGAATGTTTTGAGGACCACTCAGTCCAATACATCTAAGAAACTCAAATGGATGGTCCATTAACAGGTCCATAAATCATTCTGCGCTTTCAATAAACACTAATCACTTTCCTAAATTGCCAAGAAAGCTTCTAAATTGAAGTGCCTGTAGCAATTCCCCAAGTACAAGCTGTGTTCAGTCAAGAACCCTAAGAATTAATGACACCTGTGTCTTGTCAATGTTCTCGAGGTCTTGGAGGTCTCCTTAATCTGTAGCTCCAGTTTGGCTGGAGCAAAGAATGATAAAGAACCAATGACAAAAATATAATTAATAATGGTGGTTCTCTCTCAGTACTTCCTAGACAAAAGCGTTCCAGAACCTGGTACATTAATATTACAGTATGTCACATTGTGGACATCATAGACCCGGGGAGTTGTGGAAGGAGTCGCGCGCTGCTGTAGATCCTGCTCCATAATTGCTTAAAGTGTGAATACTTCTCTAGATCGGTTGTGTTGGTAGCATCGAGATGTTTCATGTGCCCCCATTACAGCTGGAAACTCCCTGCTCTGCTCAGATCACGCACTTTTACATACACTTCTGCTCTTATTCAGAGACTGTATCTGCAAAATTCAAAGGATCTCAGAAAATTCAAGACCGAAATATTTATTAAAGTTAGTATCCAGGAGTTAATGGCAGTCCACTAACGAAGAGGAAGACATTGACAGAATACGACTCACCAGCAGGCATCAGTTAGCATTGCCTGTGTGCAGAAGGAGTTACTTGAGTGGTTACAACTTACAATAAAATGAGGCACAAAAGAGAATAGATAGTAACAGATTCACATGTAAAGTGCAATGGAATAAATGGTGCTATAACAATAATAAAGAATTGACACGATTGACACCGTGTCCGTCACCCTTTCGTCACGGATCAGGGTGACTTTAGGCCAACAGACGGCTATCACATGTGCAGGGGGGCTTATCTTAGTTATCCCTCCACTGCTACAATGTGATGAAAAAAAAACGCACAAGTCTATTGACCTCTTAGTTTACAGCAGGGGCTTATTTTAGGTATCCCACTGCTCTTCAATATACCACGAACTGCAGGGATTTATGTATACCCGTTTTACAGTTCCGCTTGACCTTGCAGCTCTCTGGTGCCCCCCTTACTCTTAGGTCAGATGTGGTACTGCACCCTGGGGTAATTAGTCACCAGAAAGGCTGCCTGCTATGTACTGGCTATTGGGCACGCTGCAGCGAGGCGATATAAATACTCCCACTCAGGCAGGAACAATAATTATAAACGCCGCAGTCCCTACAACGACTCCCAAAGGCACAGCACACGGTATGCTGCCACCAGCTTCGATTAACGGGTCCGAAGCTAACCCAAAACAGTAGCGTAATTCTCTTCAGAAGACTTAGGGTACGTTTTAGAGCAGGAAGAACGAAAACTAGTAATTTAAATATTTTACTCCGAAATTAAGGCAGTGTTTATAAGAAAGGTATGTAAAGATGTTACAATATGAGACAATTGAAAATATGTACAAAGTAATTATAAAAATAACATGGATTAAAGAAGAAAGGTAAAACTCACATGTTCTCAGATCATTTCAGGCAAAACTATGCTGGCAGGCAAAACCCCAAATGTCCCAATGCATCAGGAGGTCTGGGTAGGAACAGCTCCTCAGGTAAGATTCAGACTACAACTGAAGGCTGGGTTAAGGGTAGAGACTTTTAAACCCCAGCCTCATGACATCCCGAAAGGGGTTGGTTTCCTCGGAACCTCCCATCTCCTCAAACATACCAAATGTAACACAAAGTTTTATAATGCTCGTATCTCTGCTCCAGAATATGCCAGAATCACAGCACACCCCTCATTCAGCTTATTTTAAAATTGACTTTCTAATGAAACCAAATTTGTCCTAGTTTGGACACACAATTTCGGAGAAATCCGTACTTTTTTACCTGTTGGAATCAGAGGCTTGTGCTTACAGTGGCTGATAGATCCGCTGATAGACTTTAGCAATATGTACTTATTATTTTCCTAGCCCAAATCGGTGGCCCAGAATCTTACAAGATTAGGACAAAGAGCCTCATGTTTTAAAAGAGAGATCAGACCAGTTTCAGCTGGTACAACTGTCCACTGCAGCTACAGCGGTCATAAAAATTCTTCTGGGAGGGGCATGAGGGTTTTGGGATCTACACATACACATCTCCACAAACAGAAACACACAGAGAAGGGTTTTTTTTTAGCCCACATTATGGGCTAACAGGCAAGAGAAACTAACTTATATTATACATTTTCCTCACAAGAATAATAATAATAATAATAATACATGAAAGGCATCAAATCCACCAGATCCTGCATCTCAAGGGCTCTGCTTCTTCCAGCCTTCAAAGACACAAGTTAGCTCAGTATTCGTATAACGCATAAGTAAAGTAAATATTATCCTCCTTGGGCCTCCTGACATACTTATGACTCTCAAATATATTCCTAGTACCCTTAGTTGAGTTGGCACAAATCATAACCCTGCAAGGGGCCGTTGACAGCTTCCACTGGATCTGGGCTCAGCACGGCGGATCCTCCATACTGGTTCACCCCAGGATGGCTTAGATCAAAACCGACCCCACCAAGGCTGGCAATGCTCCAGTTCTGCACTGCTTTAACATAAATCTGCCCTGTTCACCCGAGAACGTCCTCACTCTACCTTGGCTCCATGACATTATACTCTCTTTTCCTTGTTGGCACCAAACAGTCCATTTTCCAAGCACCTCCCAACAAAAGCATAAAGGTCCAGTGCATCAGAGTAACCACAGTATATCCTTCAGAACCAGGCAATCTGTGGACCCACTCACCATCCCTACCTTCTTCTCATCCACCATCTGGCACCAGCACTCTCACAGCCAGACATAGCAGGCAGTCATGTTAGCGCCACACGTCATTGACACCGTCTTGACAATCTACAAAAGAAGCATCAGAAACATCATATATACAATGTATACAAATATAGTTCAACATGTTAGAGCTGCATAAACGCTCAGTGGTTAGCACTGTGCTATATATAGGGCAACACGGTGGCTCAGTGGATAGCACTGCGGCGCTGGAGTACTGGGTTCAAACCCCACCAAGGACAACATCTTCAAGGAGTTTGTATGTTCTCCCCGTGTTTGCATCGGCTTCCTCCGGGTTCTCAGGCTTCCTCCCACACTCCAAAGACATACTGATAGGGATTTTAGTTTGCGGTCCCCATTGGGGCTCACAATCATTTTGTCTGCAAAGCTGTGGAATTAATGGCACTTTATATGTGAGTAAAATAAATGAAACCTGCGTGTAAATCATTGAGCCAAGCAGTCAGGTATCCAGCAATAATGGACACAACGGCAGATCGTTGGCTGTGAATTGGAGGCCGCGCTCTCCCTCCTCTTTATTATGGACCAGATTCAAGCAATTAGTAAATTGTTTGTGCCCAATTATTGCGTTTTGAAGATATTTATATTGGGAGAAGACTTCGGGAACATTGCAAGGTCGGAATCTGGAGACTCTCAGAGAAAAGTTAAACAAAGCGGAGGCGCTAATCCTGATGATTTCGTTAGTTTCACAAACATCTCGAGATCCCATTGTAAACAGATCACAGTCTAAAGTTCTCGGTGACACACATCACCGCCGGCAATTCAGCTAATTGCTTTTAACTTGATTTGCTAACAGTAAGACTGGAAGCACGAAAGAGTCAGGAAGATAGAACCGAGACTTGAGCAGATAACAGGAAACTTGACCTTTTCTCTTAAAGATTAACAAAGTGCAATTAATGCAGAACTGAGAGCGACCCGAGCGCGGCTCCATAATGAGCGTGCAATTAGGCAAATCACGGTTTACACACAGTGCCCCGAAGACGGAAGCTGTGGTCGAGTAACCACTAATGGGCTCTGGTGGAGGAGCCGAACTACTAAGTCTTATCATCCAAGGATGATGCTCGCTCAGGCTCAGGACCACGCCTGTCAATGAGTTGAGTCAAAGCCATTTAAGTTAAACTGGTTTTCTGGTTTTATAAAACCCCAGTCCTCCAACTGCATACAAAAAAAATTAACTACTGTGCTTCACTCGCCCTCCGCAGGTCCAAGTTGAGTATACACAACTCCTCCCAGTATTTGTTATTTTGTGCAGCAATAGAATCACATCAACAGCCCTTCAGCCAATCAGTGAGCTCAGAAGCTACGAGCGGTTCAAGCCGTTTACTCGGGCACAGCCACAGAGCTCGGTTATTAGCCGCAGTGCTGGCGCCATATCATTAGAGCTCGGTTATTGGCTGCAGTGCTGGTGGCATGTCATCAGAGCTTGGTTATTAGCTGCAGTGCTGGCGCTGTGTCATTAAAGCTCGGTTATTGGCTGCAGTGCTGGCGGTGTGTCATCAGAGCTCGGTTATTAGCTGCAGTGCTGGCGCTGTGTCATTAGAGCTCGGTTATTGGCTGAAGTTATAGCGGTGTGTCATCAGAGCTCGGTTATTAGCTGCAGTTATAGCGGTGTGTCATCAGAGCTCGGTTATTAGCTGCAGTGCTGGCGCTGGGTCATTAGAGCTCAGTTATTAGCTGCAGTGCTGGCGGTGTGTCATCAGAGCTCGGGTATTAGCTGCAGTGCTGGCGGTGTGTCATCAGAGCTCGGTTATTAGCTGCAGTGCTGGCGCTGGGTCATCAGAGCTCGGTTATTAGCTGCAGTTATAGCGGTGTGTCATTAGAGCTCGGTTATTAGCTGCAGTGCTGGCGCTGGGTCATCAGAGCTCGGTTATTAGCTGCAGTGCTGGCGCTGGGTCATCAGAGCTCGGTTATTAGCTGCAGTGCTGGCGCTGGGTCATCAGAGCTCGGTTATTAGCTGCAGTGCTGGCGGTGTGTCATCAGAGCTCGGTTATTAGCTGCAGTGCTGGCGCTGTGTCATCAGAGCTCGGTTATTAGTTGCAGTGCTGGCGCTGTGTCATCAGAGCTCGGTTATTAGCTGCAGTGCTGGCGCTGTGTCATCAGAGCTTGGTTATTAGCTGCAGTGCTGGTGCTGTGTCATCAGAGCTCGGTTATTAGCTGCAGTGCTGGCGCTGTGTCATTAGAGCTCGGTTATTGGCTGCAGTGCTGGCGGTGTGTCAGAGCTCGGTTATTAGCTGCAGTGCTGGCGCTGTGTCATTAGAGCTCAATTATTGGCTGCAGTGCTGGCGGTGTGTCATTAGAGCTCGGTTATTGGCTGCAGTCCTGGCGGTGTGTCATTAGAGCTCGGTTATTAGCTGCAGTGCTGGCGCTGTGTCATCAGAGCTCGGTTATTAGCTGCAGTGCTGGCGCTGTGTCATTAGAGCTCGGTTATTGGCTGAAGTTATAGCGGTGTGTCATCAGAGCTCGGTTATTAGCTGCAGTGCTGGCGCTGTGTCATTAGAGCTCGGTTATTAGCTGCAGTTATAGCGGTGTGTCATCAGAGCTCGGTTATTAGCTGCAGTGCTGGCGCTGGGTCATTAGAGCTCAGTTATTAGCTGCAGTGCTGGCGGTGTGTCATCAGAGCTCGGGTATTAGCTGCAGTGCTGGCGTTGGGTCATCAGAGCTCGGTTATTAGCTGCAGTGCTGGCGCTGGGTCATCAGAGCTCGGTTATTAGCTGCAGTGCTGGCGGTGTGTCATCAGAGCTCGGTTATTAGCTGCAGTGCTGGCGCTGTGTCATCAGAGCTCGGTTATTAGTTGCAGTGCTGGCGCTGTGTCATCAGAGCTCGGTTATTAGCTGCAGTGCTGGCGCTGTGTCATCAGAGCTTGGTTATTAGCTGCAGTGCTGGTGCTGTGTCATCAGAGCTCGGTTATTAGCTGCAGTGCTGGCGCTGTGTCATTAGAGCTCGGTTATTGGCTGCAGTGCTGGCGCTGTGTCATCAGTGCTTGGTTATTAGCTGCAGTGCTGGCGCTGTGTCATTAGAGCTCGGTTATTGGCTGCAGTGCTGGCGGTGTGTCATTAGAGCTCAATTATTGGCTGCAGTGCTGGCGGTGTGTCATTAGAGCTCGGTTATTGGCTGCAGTCCTGGCGGTGTGTCATTAGAGCTCGGTTATTAGCTGCAGTCCTGGCGGTGTGTCATTAGAGCTCGGTTATTGGCTGCAGTGCTGGCGGTGTGTCATCAGTGCTTGGTTATTAGCTGCAGTACTGGCGGCATGTCATCAGAGCTCAGTTATTAGCTGCAGTGCTGGCGGCGGGTCATCAGAGCTCGGTTATTGGCTGCAGTGCTGGCGCTGTGTCATTAGAGCTTGGTTAATAGCTGCAGTGCTGGCGGTGTGTCATTAGACCTCGGTTATTGGCTGCAGTGCTGGCGGTGTGTCATCAGAGGTCGGTTATTAGCTGCAGTACTGGCGGCGGGTCATCAGAGCTCGGAGATTAGCTGCAGTGCTGGCGGTGTGTCATTAGAGCTCGGTTATTAGCTGCAGTCCTGGCGGTGTGTCATTAGAGCTCGGTTATTGGCTGCAGTGCTGGCGGTGTGTCATCAGAGCTCAGTTATTAGCTGCAGTGCTGGCGGCGGGTCATCAGAGCTCGGTTATTGGCTGCAGTGCTGGCGCTGTGTCATTAGAGCTTGGTTAATAGCTGCAGTGCTGGCGGTGTGTCATTAGACCTCGGTTATTGGCTGCAGTGCTGGCGGTGTGTCATCAGAGCTCGGTTATTAGCTGCAGTGCTGGCGGCGTGTCATCAGAGCTCGGAGATTAGCTGCAGTGCTGGCGGTGTGTCATTAGAGCTCGGTTATTAGCTGCAGTGCTGGCGGTGTGTCATTAGAGCTCGGTAATTAGCTGCAGTGCTTACGCCGTGTCATTAGAGCTCGGTTATTAGCTGCAGTGCTGGCGCCGTGTCATCAGAGCTCGGTTATTAGCTGCAGTGCTGGCGGTGTGTCATCAGATCTCGGTTATTAGCTGCAGTACTGGTGCCGTATCATTAGAGCTCGGTTATTGGCTGCAGTGCTGGCGCTGTGTCATCAGAGCTCGGTTATTAGCTGCAGTGCTGGCGCCCTGTCATTAGAGCTCAGTTATTGGCTGCAGTGCTGGCGGTGTGTCATCAAAGCTCAGTTATTAGCTGCAGTGCTGGCGGTGTGTCATCAGAACCTGGTTATTAGCTGCAGTGCTGGCGGCATGTCATCAGAGCCCGGTTATTAGCTGCAGTGCTGGCCCCGTTTCATCAGAGCTCGGTTATTAACTACAGTGCTGGCGGTGTGTCATCAGAGCTCGGTTATTGGCTGCAGTGCTGGCGGTGTGTCATCAGAGCTTGGTTATTAGCTGCAGTGCTGGCGCTGTATCATTAGAGTTCGGTTATTGGCTGCAGTGCTGGCGCCGTGTCAATAGAGCTCGGTTATTAACTGCAATGCTGGCGCCATGTCATTAGAGGGCGCCGTGTCATTAGACCTTGGTTATTAGCCCCAGTGCTGGCGCCGTGTCATTAGAGCTCAGTTATTAGCTGCAGTGCTGGTGCCATGTCATTAGAGCTCGGAGATTAGCTACAGTGCCAGCGGCATGTCATCAGGGCTCGGTTATTGGCTGCAGTGCTGGCGGCGTGTCATCAGAGCTCGGTTATTAGCTCCAGTGCTGGCGCTGTGTCACTAGAGCTCGGATATTAGCTGCAGTGCTGGCGGTGTGTCATCAGAGCTCAGTTATTAGCTGCAGTGCTGGCGGTGTGTCATCAGAGCTCAGTTATTAGCTGCAGTGTTGGCAGTGTGTCATCTCATCAGAGCTCGGTTATTAGCTGCAGTGCTGGCAGCCTGTCATCAGAGCTCGGTTATTAGCTGCAGTGCTGGCGGTGTGTCATCAGAGCTCGGTTATTAGCTGCAGTGCTGGCGGTGTGTCATTAGAGCACGGTTATTAGCTGCAGTGCTGGCGCCCTGTCATCAGAGCTCAGTTATTAGCTGCAGTGTTGGCAGCCTGTCATCAGAGCTCGGTTATTAGCTGCAGTGCTGGCGGTGTGTCATCAGAGCTCGGTTATTAGCTGCAGTGCTGGCGGTGTGTCATTAGAGCACGGTTATTAGCTGCAGTGCTGGCGGCATGTCATCAGAGCTCAGTTATTAGCTGCAGTGCTGGCGGTGTGTCATTAGAGCTCTGTTATTAGCTGCAGTACTGGCGGTGTGTCATCAGAGCTCGGTTATTAGCTGCAGTGCTGGCGGTGTGTCATCAGAGCACGGTTATTAGCTGCAGTGCTGGCGGCATGTCATCAGAGCTCAGTTATTAGCTGCAGTGCTGGCGCCGTGTCATTAGAGCTCTGTTATTAGCTGCAGTGCTGGCGGTGTGTCATTAGAGCTCGGTTATTAGCTGCAGTGCTGGCGCCGTTTCATTAGAGCTCGGCTATTGGCTGCAGTGCTGGCGGTGTGTCAATAGAATTCGGTTATTAGCTGCAGTGCTGGCGCTGTGTCACCAGAGCTCAGTTATTAGCTGCAGTGCTGGCGGTGTGTCATCAGAGCTCGGTTATTAGCTGCAGTGCTGGCGGTGTGTCATTAGAGCTCGGTTATTAGCTGCAGTGCTGGCGCCGTTTCATTAGAGCTCGGCTATTGGCTGCAGTGCTGGCGGTGTGTCAATAGAATTCGGTTATTAGCTGCAGTGCTGGCGGTGTGTCACCAGAGCTCAGTTATTAGCTGCAGTGCTGGCGGTGTGTCACCAGAGCTCAGTTATTAGCTGCAGTGCTGGCGGTGTGTCATCAGAGCTCGGTTATTAGCTGCAGTGCTGGCGGCTAGGATTGAGCGAAACAGATCGGACATTTTCAAAAGTCGTCGACTTTCGGCAAAGTCGGGTTTCGTGAAAACCGACCCGATCCTAGTGTGGGATCGGCCATGAGGTCGGCGATCTCCGCACCAAAGTCGCGTTTCGTATGACGCTTTCAGCGCCATTTCTCATCCAATGAAGGAGGACGCAGAGTGTGGGTGGCGTGATGACATAGGTCTCGGTCCTCACCGTCTTAGAAAAGGGCATGATAGTGATTGGCTTGCTTTCTGCGGCGTCACAGGGGCTATAAAGGGGCGTGAACGCCGACCGCCATCTTACTTCTGCCGATCTTAGCATAGGGAGAGGTTGCTGCAGCTTCATCAGAAGAAGGGATATAGTTAGGGAGGGAAGATTAACCCCGAAACTGCTTGTGCTATAGCGATTTCCACTGTCCAACACCACCTTTTCTTTGCAGGGACAGTGGAGTTTTTTTTTTGTGCATCAGCTCTGTAGCTTATTAGGCTGCCCTATAAGGCTGCCGTCACACTATCAGTATTTGGTCAGTATTTTACATCAGTATTTGTAGCCAAAACCAGGAGTGGGCGATAAATACAAAAGTGGTGACATGTTTCTATTATACTTTTCCTCTAATTGTTCCACTCCTGGTTTTGGCTACAAATACTGATGTAAAATACTGACCACATACTGCTAGTGTGACGGCAGCCTAAGGCTCCCTGATAGCTGCATTGCTGTTTGTACGCCGCTGTGCAAACCAACTGCTTTTTTAAAAGCAAAAATCCTGTTGCTTCTTTCTGCACAGTTCTCTTGTTTATTTGTCCACACTTTTGTGTGCAGCAGTCCTTTTTATTGCTGCCATACTTGTCCTGAGATCATTGTAGGGAGATTGAAATTGTACTACAGCCCTTGTATTTTTTTTATATATCTTCCAGCCTCGTTCTGCCACTTACATTGTGTAGTGTAATACACAGGTCCTGTTTTTTGTTGCAGTCTCCCCCCCCCAAAAAAACTGAGATTTAAATTGCCAACAAGTTTATATACACCTTCTACCTTGTTTTACAGTACCATATAACGGTTGTTATTTTGGTTAGATTTTCCCAAAAAATGAGGAAGTCTGGTGGAAAAGGCCGTGGGCGGCCCTTGCCAGCTGGTACTGATGGTGGTGGTGGTGGTGGAGCATCTGGTGGTAGTGGGAAAAGCAAAATAGCACCTAAGGCTGGAGGTGTTGAGCCAGCATCATCGTCTGGCTACACAAGGCCTCGAAGGCTCCCTTATCTGGGAGTAGGAAAACCGCTTTTAAAGCCGGAGCAGCAGGAAAAAGTTTTGGCCTTCCTTGCTGACTCAGCCTCTAGCTCTTTCGCCTCCTCTTCAGAAAGTTCGAAATATAAAAGCAGCGAGTTGTCAGTGGATGCTCCCGGGCAGGAACAAGTCGCTTCCTTGTGTCCTTCACCCAAAGCAAAAGTGAAGGATGCGGCAGGCGACACTACAGTTTACTCCATGGAGCTCTTTACACATACCGTGCCAGGGTTAGAAAGGGAAATAGTTAACAGCCCATTACAAGATGAATCGGACATGGAGTGCACAGATGCACAGCCACAGCTAGATTATTATGCTGTTCCATTGACTCAGATCACAACATTGCCCTCGCAGTGTACTAAGCCAAAATCTGACACTGATTAGACTATGGTGCCCCGTCACGAACGCTATAGCACCTTACACGGTGACACAGAGGAAGGTGCACATGACATTGAAGAGGAGGTGATAGATGACCCAGTTGTTGACCCAGATTGGCAGCCATAGGGGGAAGAGTGTGCCGCTGGCAGTAGCTCTGAAGCAGAGGAGGATGATCCGCAGCAGGCATCTACATCGCAACAGCTTTCATCTGGCAGGCCAGTATCTGGCCAAAAACGTTTGACAAAACCTAAAACACTTTTAGGACAGCGTGGCCATCCGGTGAAAGGAGAACAGCGTGCAATGCCTGAAAAGGTATTCCATAGTAGGAAGAGTGCAGTGTGGGAATTTTTTAACCAAGATCCGAATGATCAGTGCAAAGTTATCTGTAAGAAATGCTCAAAGACCTTTAGCAGAGGGAAGAATGTCCAAAATTTTAATACAACGTGCATGCGTAGACATTTAACCATCATGCACTTGCAAGCCTGGACTAACTACCAAACGTCCCATACCGTTGGTGCACCTGCTCAGAATGAAGGTAGTCAGCAACACTACATTGCTTCCCTCACAGTAAGCCCACCGGTTAGGACACCACCACCAGCAAATGTGGAGGTATCGTCGCAAGGCCAAAGCAGTCAGGGAATCCCAAGGTTCTTGGTAGGAAACAATGTATGTAGGCCAACATCAAGAATACCGTCACTAACCCTCTCTCAATCTGCCATGTCCACCACCACCCCCGCTAGTTCCACCATATGCAGCTCTCCAGTCCAGCTCACCCTACAAGAGACTCTCGTTAGGAAAAGGAAGTACTCATCCTCTCATCCGCGTACACAGGGTTTGAACGCCCACATTGCTAGACTAATCTCGTTAGAGATGATGCCCTACCGGTTGGTTGAAAGCGAGGCCTACGCAGTACCACGCTATGACCTACCCAATCGACACTTCTTTGCGAGAAAAGCCATCCCAGCCCTCCACCAGCATGTCAAAGACCGCATTGTCCATGCACTGAGGCAATCAGTCAGTAGAAAGGTGCACCTCACAACAGATGCATGGACCAGTAGGCATGGCCAGGGACGTTACGTGTCCATCACGGCGCACTGGGTTCATGTGGTGGATGCAGGGTCCACAGGGGACAGCCATAGTGGGACAGTTCTGTCTAGCCCACGGTCTAGGAAACAGTTGGCAGTAGGTGTTCGACACCCCTCCTCCTCCTCCTCCTCCAGAAGCGAAAGCTCATCCACAGAGCGCAGTCACCCGACCACTCCATCCGCAGCTGCCAGTGTTGCACACGAGGTGTCACATTATGGAACAGCTATTGGTAAGTGTCAGCAGGCTGTGTTGGAAATGAAGTGTTTGGGTGACAACAGACACACCGCGGAAGTACTGGCCGAGTACGTGCAGCAAGAAACTCAGTCATGGCTGGGCAGTGTACATCTTGAGGCAGGCAAGGTAGTCAGTGATAACGGAAGGAATTTTATGGCTGCCATAGCCATTTCAGAACTGAAACACATACCTTGCCTGGCTCACACCTTGAACCTGGTGGTGCAGTGCTTCCTGAAAAATTATCTGGGGTTACCAGCCCTGCTCCTGAAGGTGCGAATACTTTGCTCGCACATCCGCCGGTCGCCCATACACTCCAGCCGTATGCTGAACCATCAGCGATCGCTGAAGCTTCCCCAGCACCGCCTAATAATCGACGTTGCAACAAGGTGGAACTCCACACTGCACATGCTTCAGAGGCTGTGCGAACAGAGGCGTGCTGTAATGTATTTGTGGGAGGATACACATACACGGGCAGGCAGTTGGATGGCAGACATGGAGTTGTCTGGTGTGCAGTGGTCGAAGCTACAAGACCTCTGTCAAGTCCTTCAGTGTTTTGAGGAATGCACATGGCTGGTAAGTGCAGACGACGCCATCATAAGCATGAGCATCCCACTAATGCGTCTGCTGATGCAAAGTTTGATGCACATAAAGGAGCAGGTGTCTGCGGCCGAGGAGGAGGGAAGCCTTGATGACAGTCAGCCATTGTCTGCTCAGGGAACTCTCCTGGACGAGGTGGCAGACGAAGAGGAGTAGGAGGATGATGGGGATGAATATTTATGGGAGGAGGATGCTTCTCAGGGTGCAATAGAAACTGGTAGCGTTGCAAGGTCAGGTACAGGGTTTTTGCGGGAGACAAGTGATGTTAATTTGCAAGAAAGTGCTCCTCAACCCAGCACAAGCAGTGAATTGACACCTGGAACATTGGCCCACATGGCTGATTATGCCTTGCGTATCCTAAAAAGGGACCCCTGCATTATAAAAATGATGACCGATGACGATTACTGGTTGGCCTGCCTCCTTGATCCACGATATAAAGGGAAATTACAAAATATCATGCCACATGAGAACCTTGAGCAAATATTGGCTACCAAACAAGCAACTCTTGTAGACCGTTTGGTTCAGGCATTCCCAGCACACAGCGGCGGTGATGGTTCTCACACGAGCTGTAGGCGGCAACATGGCAGAGGTGTTAGAGGTGCACAAATCAGAAGTGGCGTTGGACAGAGGGGTTTTATGTCCAGGTTGTGGAGTGATTTCGCAATGACCGCAGACACGACGATTCAAAGTGACAGGAGACAGCATTTGTCCAGTATGGTTATGAACTATTTTTCATCCCTTATCGATGTTCTCCCTCACAGGTCATTCCCCTTTGATTACTGGGCACCTGGCCTGATTTGGCAGAATATGCATTACAGGAGCTCGCTTGCCCAGCTGCTAGTGTGCTATCAGAAAGAGTCTCTTCAGTGCTGCTGGTTCAATACTGACCGAAAAAAGGACTCGTCTGGCTACCCAAAATGTTGATGATCTAACCTTCATTAAAATGAACCAATCATGGATTTCAAATTATTTTGCCCCACCTTCCCCTGCTGACACGTAGCTTGCCTGAAAAATGTCTTGCTTTTGGCCTCCTCTTACTGACTGCTCCAATTCCTCCATTTGCAGCTGCTGAATGTCCACCATAGGCCATTTTTATACCTCCCTAAATGGGCTGACTCCCCCCACAGGGCCGTGGTCACCACTTGGCGCAAGCACCCATGCGAGTGCCGTTTGCCTGGACAGGTGGGTGTGCCCACTTCTGGGTGACGGCACTGGCACAGGGTCCCTCATAGTACAATGAAGTGTCTCTGACGGTGGTGGTGCACACCCAACGTCAGACACACCCTCGTAATATGAGGGGCCCTGTGCCAGTACCGCCGCCCACGAGAGTGTTGCCCCCCAGCTCAAACAGTGCTCTACCACTTGCAATACCTACCTCTCCCTGCTCCACCACTGTGTAGTCTGTGCTGTTAAATCCTTCAATGGCTCTGCCAATACAAATTTGTTGAAATGATAGATGATATTTAAAATATACAGGGGCCCTGGCCTCCATTTTGACCAGTTAATACTTTGCGCCTACTACCACTGTCTGCTACTCAGCAGAGGAGCCCACTCCAGTACCTAGCTATGCCGCCTGTTTAGTCCTGTTACCAATTTTGAACACCTTTGAGCCTACTTTTGTATTTGAGCCTACTAACCGTGTCTGCGCCACTCATTACAGTTGTCCTCCACTGAACAAAGCCAAGCCGCCTGTTTACTCCTGTTACCAATTTTGAACTGCTTTTAGCCTACTTTTTTATTTTAGGCCTACTAAGTCTGTCTGCGCCACTCATTACAGCTGTCCTCCATTGAACAAAGCTATGCCGCCTGTGTACTCCAGTTACCAATTTTGCACTGCATTTAGCCTACTTACTTATTTAGGCCTACTAACTGTGTCTGCCTCCCATTACAGTTGTCCTCCACTGAGCAAAGCTGAGCCGCCAGTTTACTCCTGTTTCAAATATTAAACTGCATTTGGCCTACTTATTTGGTTGGGCCTACTAACGGTGTCTGCCGCTCCTTGCTTTTCTCCTCCACTGAACAAAGCTGAGCCAAAATTTTCATCCTGTTTTGGATATTAAACTGCATTTGGCCTACTTGTTTGGTTGGGCCTACATAAGGTGTCTTCCGCTCCTTGCTTTTCTCCTCCACTGAACAAAGCTGAGCCAAAATTTTCATCCTGTTTCGGATATTAAACTGCATTTGGCCTACTTGTTTGGTTGGGCCTACTAACGGTGTCTGCCGCTCCTTGCTTTTCTCCTCCACTGAACAAAGCTGAGCCTCAATTTTCATCCTGTTTCGGATATTAAACTGCATTTGGCCTACTTGTTTGGTTGGTCCTACTAACGGTGTCTGCCGCTCCTTGCTTTTCTCCTCCACTGAACGAGGCTGAGCCTCAATTTTCATCCTGTTTCGGATATTATCTTTGTGGGTTTGTGACTCTTGTAGTGCCGCAGGGTGGTGCAGCGTGATAGGCAGTGACCACCTTAAAGTTCCAAAAACAAAGTTTCTCTAATATGCAGAGAGCTCACAAAGTCACAGCACCAAAATGATATACTCCGGATCGCAGCCGGGAAACAACACAGTTCACGAATGTCTGGTCGCTCAGGGCAACTGCACCACGGTATCAAGCAGTGGGGTTCCAGGAGTTTGCTCTGCTTGGCCTTGATGGTGCCTTTTTGCAGAGCCGACTGGTCCACAGGTTGCAAACTCCAAAACTGACGCACCCAAACCTCCTGTAGGCTTTTTTTCTCTCTCCTGGACTCTGTGGCCATGGGCCACTGGTAAGATCCGGGCTGGAAGAAACGAACCGGCCCCACTACCTTTTTGCAGTCTGTTTAAAAAAATAAAAGCCCATACCGGGTTTTCTTGAACAATTCCTTTGTCAAAAATAACTTGACCAGGTCCATGCTTACTTTTATTCTGCCTTGTGACTCACAGACACCCTGCTGTGACCACAAGACACTCCAGCGGATCTAATACACTTCTGAGCGCATCCTGGGGGACACATAGCGAAACTCGCATAGGACACCGGTCACTACCTCACATACCTCCCCCTATGTTCAAACTTGTGGGTTTGAACATTTGTCACCATACAGGGGGGCCCGTGGCTGGGCATCCCCATGTCCCTGTGATTTCCCCTCTGGTCACTGCCTCAGGGTATGTGCACACGTCAGGATTTCTGGCAGAAATTTTCCTGACAAAAACCTGACATTTCTGCCAGAAATCCGCATGCATTTTTTTCGCATTTTTTATGCGTTTTGACGCGTTTTTTGTGCGGTTTTTCCCAAATGCATAGAATAGCGTGAAAACGTGAAAAAAACACAAAATTAATGAACATGCTGCTTTTTTTTACCGCGATGCGTTTTTTTCACGGAAAAAAATGCATCCTGTGCACAAAAATTGCAGAATGCATTCTAAATGATAGGATGCATATGTCTGCGGTTTCTAATGCAGTTTTATCGCGTTTTTATCACGAAAAAATGCAAAAAAACACGAAAAAGCCTGAACGTGTGCACATACCCTCACACTCCACATTCTTATAGGTCTTTTTCCTTATAGTGATATGTATATTCAGGGGTCTTTGGCCCCTTTACTTCTCTGTGTTACCTTTTTATGTTTGGATAATAATAGGTTATTTGAATGTAGGCTTTCCTAAACCAAGCTCCCCCCTCTCCTTTACTATGGGTAATTGCGACCACCCTAAATATATTAGTTGGTTCTATGAACCCATGTGACTGCATTAAAGGAAAAAAAAACTTTGCAAATTGGAAATCTCTTACCGTTTTGTGCATGCAATTCCCATGCTGTCTTATTCCTGATCCTGTGGTTAAAAGTCACTCTTTTCCAGGGGCGCCGCTATCATAGGGCAAGTTGAGCCCTTTGCTTCAGGCGGCAGTCGTCACTGAAAGACAAAGGGCGGCAGAGTGGCGGTCAGAACACCTGGTGCCGACTCTCCATAATCCCTAACATTTGCTGAGTGCTCACTAGTGCGGTGCGCGCCCCTGCTCACAACCCACAACCTAAGCATTAGGTTAGTCACAACCCACGGTGTGCAATATCAGCCGGTCATCCCTGCACCCGCAGAGCAGCCCACCACATATTGGCTGCTCTGTGCAAACAGGACCTGTGATGAGGTCACAGGAGGGGAGGAGTCAGGGGTCATATGATCACGACCTCCATGGATTGCAGGACTCTGCTGTGTGGAATGAGAAGGGGTTTACAGTGTGAATGTAGCAGAGCCATGTGTGTACGAGGTGTACGGAGCGGAGCCGTGTGTGTGTGAGGTGTACGGAGCACAGCCGCGTGTGTATGAGGTGTACGGAGCAAAGCCGTGTGTGTATGAGGTGTACGGAGCGGAGCCGTGTGTGTACAAGGTGTATGGAGCGGAAGCCGTGTGTGTGTGAGGTGTATGGAGCGGAGCCGTGTGTGTATGAGGTGTATGGAGCGGATCTGAATGTGTACAATGTGTACGGAGCGGAGTCGTGTGTATATGAGGTTAATGAGCAGAGCTGAATGTGTACGAGGTGTATGGAGTGGAGCCGTGTGTGTATGAGGTGTATTAGGCGGAGCTGAATGGGTACGAGGTGTATGGAGCAGAGCCGTGAGTGCATGAGGTGTATGGAGCAGAGCTGAATATGTACGAGGTGTATGGAGCAGAGCCGTGAGTGCATGAGGTGTATGGAGCAGAGCTGAATGTGTACGATGTGTACGGAATGGAGCCGTGTGTGTATGAGGTGTATGGAGTGGAGCTGAATGTGTAGGAGGTGCGCAGAGCGGAACCGTGTGTGTATGAGGTGTATGGAGCGGAGCTGAATGTGTATGAGGTGTACGGAGCGGAGCCGTGTGTGTATGAGGTATACGGAGCGGAGCAGTGTGTGTATGAGGTGTAAGGAGCGGAGCCGTATGTTTATGAGGTGTACGGAGAACAGCCGGGTGTGTATGAGGTGTGCAGAGCAGAGCCGGGTGTGTATGAGGTATATGGAGCGGAGCCAGGTGTGTTTGAGGTGTATGGAGCAGAGCCGGGTGTGTGCGAGGTGTATGGAGCGGAGCCGCATGAGTACGGAGTGGAGCCGTGTGTGCAAGGTGTACGGAGCACAGCCAAGTGTGTAGGAGTAACTATGTGTGGTCATTATACAGTATGGAGCATCATGTGGGCCCATTATACAGTATGGGGCATCATGTGAGGCCATTATACAGAATGGAGCATCATGTGTGACCATTATACAGTATGGAGCATCATATGTGGCCATTATACAGTATGAAGCATCATATGTGGCCATTATACAGTATGGAGCACTGTGTGGCCATTATACAGTATGGAGCATCATGTGGGGCCATTATACAGTATAGAGCATCATGTGTGGCCATTATACAGTATGGAGCATCATATGTGGCCATTATACAGTATGGAGCACTGTGTAGCCATTATACAGTATGGAGCATCATGTGGGGCCATTATACAGTATGGAGCACTGTGTGGCCATTATACAGTATGGAGCAACATGTGGGGCCATTATACAGTATGGAGCATCATGTGAGGCCATTATACAGAATGGAGCATCATGTGTGACGATTATACAGTATGGAGCATCATGTGTGGCCATTATACAGTATGGAGCATCATGTGTGGCCATTATACAGTATGGAGCACTGTGTGGCCATTATACAGTATGGAGCATCATGTCCGGCCATTATACAGTATGGAGCACTGTGTGGCCATTATACAGTATGGAGCATCATGTGGGGCCATTATACAGTATGGAGCACTGTGTGGCCATTATACAGTATGGAGCATCATGTGGGGCTCATTATACTGTATGGAGCAATATATGGGGCTCATTATAGTGTATGGAGCAATATATGGGGCTCATTATTCTGTATGGAGCAATATATGGGGCTCATTATACTGTATGGAGCAATATATGGGGCATGTTATTCTGTATGGGGCGCTGTGTGGTGCCACAATACTGCATAAAGCAATATATGGGGCTCATTATACTGTATGGAGCAATATATGGGGCTCATTATTCTGTATGGAGCACTGTGGTGCCCAGAATACTGTATGGAGGACTATACTGTCTGATTTACGACCTATTGTAGAATGTACAATAGTTATCACTCATGTAATGTATGGGGGGGGACTGTATATGAGATGGGAGCGCTATAGGGGGGCTGTACTGTATATGTGTTTGGGGGGGCGCCTTTTTGAAGTTCGCCTCAGGCAGCAGTGTGGCTAGGTTCACCCCTGCTCTTTTCCACCTATCACCTTTATTACACTTTTTTTCATAAAATATTTACAATTTGCTTTATAAATATTGTCCAGATCTGGAATAATAAGTCAAAAAATGTTTGTGACCAAGGATCAGACTACAGAGAAATTATATACAATCACGACGACATATGGGTGTGCACAGGGGCTGCGTGCACAAAACGGTAAGACATTTTTGAACATTTATTTTCCAAGAATTTGCAATATGTTCTACAAATGTTGCTATAAGTAAAAAAAAAAAAAAAAAAGAAAAAAAAAAGAAAAAAGTGTGTTCTCCTTCCAGGCTGTTCCTCCACATGCCAGACAATGTTTTATTTCTGTTATTTCCCCAAAATGTGGTTTAAACACCTGAATGTATCTTTAAATCCAACCTGTCCAAAAAGTATGTGATAAATCATCCTGCATATAAACACTCAAGTGCGGTGACTCACAACTGCTTAACTGGAGAACTCATTAATAGCAGGAAAAGCCATTTATCATTGATACTTTGTGCCCAGGCAGCGGCTGTGATTCTGCAGCATTCCAGCAGATGTTTCAAGCAGCCCAAATACTACAGAAGAGCAGACACTTCTGTATAAACCTCCAGTGACACCTGTCTCTGACAGGACTTCCTAGAAATCACCGCTTCTGCATTTCTTCATCTGGCCCATGTACAATTAAAGGGAATGTGTCATCAGAAAATGACTTATTGTTTCACAAAGGTTTTTTGTTAATTGTATTTTTTGTAAATATTGACATTATTTTTTTTTTTTCGCGTATCACAATCTTCATTACAAATAAAAAGTGTAAATCTCGCAGTTCTCACATCGACCACTGGGGCTGTTTATACTTCTTGTTGCTTCAGAAATCTACATGCACATTAGCAGCAATAACTCTAGCCCTATATACTGTACTGAAGCATCTAGTGAGTGTGTGCAAAGGTAATTGTGAAGGGATGGGGAGCAGGGGAGCTATGACATCACTTACTATAATTGATGGATCTGCTGTTATCTGCTGTACATAGGTGTATTATCAGTCATTGTACAGGAGGAGGAGGAGGTGAGCTGTGACATCACCTATTGTGATTGATGGATCTAATGTTACCTGCCATATATATTATCAGTCATTGTATAAGAGGAGAGGAGGTTGGCTGTGACATCACCTATTGTGAATGGTGGATCCGGTATTATCTACTTTATATAGAGGTGTTATCAGTCATTGTACAGGAGGAGGAGGTGAGCTGTGATATCACCTACTGTGAATGGTGGATCCTGTGTTATCTACTGTATATAGAGGTGTTATCAGTCATTGTACAGGAGGAGGAGGTGAGCTGTGACATCACCTATTGTGAATGGTGGATCCTGTGTTATCTGTTGTGAATTCTGCTCTTGGGTTCCCTCCAGTGGTTGTAGGTGGGAATGCAGTTGTCTCTGAGTTGCAGTCCTGGCCAGGAGTATCTGCTGATTACAATTCTGACTGGGATATTTAGGTGTGCAGGATTCATTAGTCCTTGCCAGTTGTCAATGTTCCTTATGAAGTGCTGGATCACTTTCTGGCTTCTCCTGCTTGCTGCCAAATTCAGCAAAGATAAGTGTTTGGTTTTTGCGTCTGTGGCACACTGCTGTGTGCTTGTTTTTTGTTTATATTCCTGCTCTGATTGTAGGTTTCGCTGGAGTTGCAGATTTACGCTCCTACATCTTTAGTTAGATGTAGGAAGTTTTTGTATATTCTGCTGTGGATATTTTTGAAGGGTTTTAATACTGACCGCACAGAACTCTGTCCTATCCTGTCCTATTTAGCTAGAGTGGCCTCCTGTGCTAAATCCTGTTTTTCTGCCTGTGTATGTTTTTTCCTCTCTGACTCACCGCCAATATTTGTGGGGGGCTGCCTATCCTTTGGGGATCTGCTCTGAGGCAAGATAGTATTCCTATTTCTATCTTTAGGGGTATTTAGTCCTCCGGCTGTGACGAGGTGTCTAGGTGTGTTAGGTACACTCCACGGCTACTTCTAGTTGCGGTGTTAAGTTCAGGATTGTGGTCAGTATAGTGGCCACCTTCTCCAGTGAAAGTTCTCATGCTGCTCCAAGGTCACCGGATCATAACAGTTATCTACTGTATATAGAGGTGTTATCAGTCATTGTACAGGAGGAGGAGGTGAGCTGTGACATCACCTATTGTGATTGGTGGATCCTGTGTTATCTACTGTATATAGAGGTGTTATCAGTCATTGTACAGGAGGAGGAGGTGAGCTGTGATATCACCTATTGTGATTGGTGGATCCTGTGTTATCTACTGTATATAGAGGTATTATCAGTCATTGTACAGGAGGAGGAGGTGAGCTGTGATATCACCTATTGTGAATGGTGGATCCTGTGTTATCTACTGTATATAGAGGTGTTATCAGTCATTGTACAGGAGGAGGAGGTGAGCTGTGACATCACCTATTGTGAATGGTGGATCCTGTGTTATCTACTGTATATAGAGGTGTTATCAGTCATTGTTCAGGAGGAGGAGGTGAGCTGTGACATCACCTATTGTGAATGGTGGATCCTGTGTTATCTTCTGTATATAGAGGTATTATTATCAGTCATTGTACAGGAGGAGGAGGTGAGCTGTGACATCACCTATTGTGAATGGCGGATCCTCTGTTATCTACTGTATATAGAGGTGTTATCAGTCATTGTACAGGAGGAGGAGGTGAGATGTGACATCACCTATTGTGAATGGTGGATCCTGTGTTATCTACTGTCTATAGGAGTTATCAGTCATTGTACAGGAGGAGGAGGTGAGCTGTGACATCACCTATTGTGAATGGTGGATCCTGTGTTATCTACTGTATATAGAGGTGTTATCGGTTATTGTACAGGAGGAGGAGGTGAGCTGTGACATCACCTATTGTGAATTTGTGAATGGTGGATCCTGTGTTATCTACTGTATATAGAGGTGTTATCAGTCATTGTACAGGAGGAGGAGGTGAGCTGTGACATCACCTATTGTGAATGGTGGATCCTGTGTTATCTAATGTATATAGAGGTGTTACAGTGCCTTGCGAAAGTATTCGGCTCCCTAGAACTTTTCAACCTTTTCCCACATATCATGCTTCAAACATAAAGATACCAAATTAAAATTTTTGGTGAAGAATCAACAACAAGTAGAACACAATTGTGAAGCTGAATGAAATTTATTGGTTATTTTAAATTTTTGTGGGGCGTGCAATATTATTCGGTCCCTTTACTTTCAGTGCAGAAGTTCATTGCGGATCTCTGAATGATCCAATGTTGTCCTAAATGCCTAATGATGATAAATATAATCCACCTGTGTGTGATCAAGTCTCTGTATAAATGCACCTGCTCTGTGATAGTCTCAGGGTTCTGTGTGAAGCACAGAGAGCATCATGAAGACCAAGGAACACAACAGGCAGGTCCATGATACTGTTGTGGAGAAGTCTAAAGCCGGATTTGGATACAAAATGATTTCCAAAACGTTAAACATCCCAAGGAGCACTGTGCAAGTGATCATATTGAAATGGAAGGAGTATCATACCACTGCAAATCTACCAAGACCCGGCCGTCCCTCTAAACTTTCATCTCAAACAAGGAGAAGACTGATCAGAGATGCAGCCAAGAGGCCCATGATCACTCTGGATGAACTGCAGAGATCTACAGCTGAGGTGGGACAGTCTGTCCATAGGACAACAATCAGTCATGCACTGCACAAATCTGGCCTTTATGGAAGAGTGGCAAGAAGAAAGCCATTTCTCAAAGATATCCATAAAAAGTGTTGTTTAAAGTTTGCAACAAACCACCTGGGAGACACCAAACATGTGGAAGAAGGTGCTCTGGTCAGATGAAACCAAAATCTAACTTTTTGGCAACAATGCCAAATGATATGTTTGGCGTAAAGGCAACACAGCGCATCACCCTGAATACACCAACCCCACTGTCAAACATGGTGGTGGCAGCATCAAGGTTTGGGCCTGCTTTTCTTCAGGAGGGACAGGGAAGATGGTTAAAATTGATGGGAAGATGGATGGAGCCACATACAGGACCATTCTTGAAGAAAACCTGTTGGAGTCTGCAAAAGACCTGAGACTGGGACGGAGATTTGTCTTCCAACAAGACAATGATCCCAAACATAAAGCAAAATCTACAATGGAATGGTTCCCAAATAAACGTATCCAGGTGTTAGAATGGCCAAGTCAGAGTCCAGACCTCAATCCAATCGAGAATCTGTGGAAAGAGCTGAAATCTGTTCACAAACGATCTCCATCCAACCTCACTGAGCTCCAGCTGTTTGCCAAGGAAGAACGGGCGAGAATTTCAGTCTCTCCATGGACAAAACTGATAGAGACAAACCCCAAGAGACTTGTAATCGCAGCAAAAGGCGGCGCAACAAAGTATTAAGTTATAGGGGCCGAATAATATTGCACCCCCACTTTTCAGTTTTTCAATTTCCACAAAAATTTAAAATAACCAATAAATTTTATTCAACTTCACAATTGTGTTCCACTTGTTGTTGATTCTTCTCTTCACCAAAAATTTACATTTGGTATCTTTATGTTTGAAGCATGATATGTGGGAAAAGGTTGAAAAGTTCCAGGGGGCTGAATACTTTCGCAAGGCACTGTATCAGTCATTGTACAGGAGGAGGAGGTGAGCTGTGACATCTCTTACGGTAATTGGTGGGTCCTGTGTTATCAGCTGCGTATAGGGGTATTATCACTCTTTGTTACCCTATCTCTGATGATAAGGAGCCTGCTGAAAACTCTTCTTGAGAGGATAAGAAGTATAAGTGTAAAATGATTTGATTATTAATAAAGATTGTGATATGAAGGAAGAAGATCTTTAAAATAATACAAAACCCGATTTATGCAATATGTTATTTTCTTAAAACTCTTCCTCATTAACAGGGAAACTTCCTACTTTACAGTTTCTTCAAACCCACATTAGGAGGAGAGCAAATCTTTTCAGTTGTTATAACATAATAAAAAAGAGCCAAAAAAGCCTCTTAAACATAAAAACCTATTCAAATCAATAAAGGCGCGGGGCGTGGGGATTTTTGCATGTTTCTGTATTTCTCCATTAGAGGCTTTATTGTGTTGATTTTGATATTTTCATGTAAATTACAGCCAAGATGAGTGTAAAAGGACACACATTAACTAATATTAACTCTGCTTGCACATTCTTCAAAAATAATATGAGATGAAACATTTGATGGAAAAGCTGCTGTTTTGACCCTATTAGTTCCCGCGGGGCTCCTTTCAGTATCTCAATGCTAATCTTGTATTGTAATGCACTTGCTTATTTTGTTGATTACGTCTTATTTGGAACAAAGAAACCATTTTATTAAAGATAGCAAAATCTCTGAGATTATAGAGGCAGACATGTATTTATCTACCATAGAAATTATATCAATTTTCTCAAGGTTTCTCATTTCTATCGGGCAAAATTTTGATAATTAATAAAGTAAAATTGAATTTAATGAGTAAACTTTTTCTTTTTCCGATTACAGAGCACGATGGTCAATTCTTGAGTGAATCAATTTGATGCAAATCATGCAAAAAAGCAGTATGATGGTCCCACAATAGACCCCACACTGTATGATGGCCCCCACAGTCTCTCCCACACTGTATGATGGCCCACACAGTCGCCCCCACACTGTATGATAGCCCCCACAGTAGCCCCCACACTGTATGATGGCCCCCAAGGTAGCCCCCACACTGTATGATGGCCCCCACAGTCACTCCCACACTGTATGATGGCCCCACAGTAGCTACAACACTGTATGATGGCCCCACACTGTATGATGGCCCCACAGTAGCTCCCACACTGTATGATGGCCCTCATAGTAGCCCCCACACTGTATGATGGCCCCACAGTAGCCCCCACACTGTATGATGGCCCCCACAGTAGCTCCCACACTGTATGATGGCCCCCACAGTCGCTCCCACACTGTATTATGGTCCCACAGTAGCCCTCACACTGTATGATGGTCCCACAGTGGTTCCCACACTGTATGAGGGCCCCACAGTAACCCCTACACTGTATGATGGCCCCACAGTCGCTCCCACACTGTATTATGGCCCCACAGTAGCCCCCACAATGTATGATGGTCCCACAGTGGTTCCCATACTGTTTGAGGGCCCCACAGTAGCCCCCACACTGTATGATGGCCCTCACAGTAGCCCCCAGGCCCCCCACACTGTATGATGGCCCCACAGTAGCTCCCACACTGTATGATGGCCCCACAGTAGCTCCCACACTGTATGATGGCCCTCACAGTAGCCCCCACACTGTATGATGGCCCCACAGTAGCCCCCACACTGTATGATGGCCCCCACAGTAGCCCCCACACTGTATGATGGCCCCACAGTCACTCCCACACTGTATGATGACCCCCACAGTCGCTCCCACACTGTATGATGGCCCCACAGTAGCCCCCACACTGCATGATGGCCCCACAGTCACTCCCACACTGTATGCTGGCCCCACAGTCACTCCCACACTGTATGATGACCCCCACAGTCGCTCCCACACTGTATGATGGCCACACAGTAGCCCCCACACTGTATGATGGCCCCACAGTCACTCCCACACTGTATGCTGGCCCCACAGTCACTCCCACACTGTATGATGGCCCCCCACAGTCGCTCCCACACTGTATGATGGCCCCCACAGTATCAAAATAAAAAATAGTAAATCAAATGCCCATTTATCATCCCCTTAGTTATGTAAAAATAATTTAAAAAAATATATTTTTTGCATTCTTTGCAGTTACAGTTGGGGTTAGGGTTAGAGCTAGGGTTAGGGTTGTACTAGGGTTAGGGCTAGGGTTAAGGTTGGGGCTAGGGTTATGGTTGGGGTTTAAGCTAGGGTTAGGGCTAGGGTTAGGGGTGGGGCTAGGGTTACGGTTGGGGTTAGAGCTAAGGTTAGGGTAAGGCTAGGGTTACGGTTGGGGTCAGGGATAGAGTTGGGGCTAGGGTTAGAGTTGGGGCTAGGGTTAGGGTTGTGTTGGTATTAGGGCTGTCTTGAGGTTAGGGTTGTGTTGGGGTTACGGTTGGGGTTATGTTTGTGGTGTTTTGGTTAGGGTGGTGTTGGGGTTAGGGTTGGGATTAGGGCTAAAGTTGAGATTAGGGTTAGGGTTGTGTTAACGTTAGGGTTGTAGTTAGGGCTGTGTTAGGATTGGAGTTAGAATTGAGGGGTTTCCACTGTTTAGGCACATCAGGGGGTCTCCAAACGCAGCATGGTGCCCACCATTGATTCCAGCCAATTTTTCATTCAAAATGTCAAACGATGCTCCCTCCCTTCTGAGCCCTGTCATTTGCCAACATACAGGGTATCGATGTACTCAGGAGAAATTGCATAACACATTTTGTGGTCCATTTTCTACTGACACCCTTGGGAAAATAAACAAGTTTAGGTCTAAAGTAAATTTTTTGCGAAAAAGTAAAAATGTTAATTTTTTCTTTAAACATTGCTTTAGTTCTCGTGAAGCACCTGAAGGGTTAAATAAACTTCTTGAATGTGGTTTTAAGCACCTTGAGGGTGCAGTGTTTAGAATGGTGTCACTTTTGGGTATCTTCAGTCATATTGACCCCCCCCCCCCCCAAACTCACTTCAAATGTGAGGTGGTCCCTAAAAAAAAGGTTTTGTAAATTTTGTTGGAAAAATATGAAATAGCTGGTCAACTTTTAACCCTTATATTGTCCTAACAAAAATTTTTTTTCAAAATTGATATAAAGTGCTGATATAAAATAGACATGTGGGAATTGTTATTTATTAACTATTTTGTGTGACATGACTCTGATTTTGATTTAAGGGCTCAAAAATTAAAAGTTTGAAAATTGTAACATTTTCAAAAATTTTGCCAAAATTCTGTATTTTTTCATAAATAAACACAAGTCATATTGAAGAAATGTTACCACTAACATAAAGTACAATATGTCACGAAAAAACATTCTCAGAATCATTGGACTCTGTTGAAGCGTTCCAGAGTTATAAAGTGACAGTGGTCAGAATTGTAAACATTGGCCCGGTCATTAAGGTCAAAATTGGCTCTGTCACTAATGGGTTAAAGCGATCTTGAGATGGGGGCTCTGAATCTTTAAGAATGTTTCTCTGCGGCCCCATCTTTAGGGGGGCTGAGATGCACATGCTCGGCCTTCATCCATGTCTCACCTATGGGGGTTGTCGCAGTCGGACCCTGAGCAATAAGTTTGTGATTTTTGGAATAACCATGAGTGTAAATTCTTCTCTTCCCCCTCTAGGGTCGGACCCTCGCACAGGTGCCTTATTATAGTTCGGCCCCCCTTTTTTTTTAGTAGCGCACCTTGTTTTTCTCTTGTGCATTCTTCTTTGTTTTCCCACCAGTGATAAATCTGAGATAAAACACAGCAATGTGCATAAATGAATAATACGGCTGCAGAATAAAAAATGTTTTTTCAAGCGTATAGTTTACTAACACTGAGCAGAGATTTACATTTTGACAGCGCTGCTTTTCGCAGGTTTTCGGTGTGTTATGTGTATTTATATGCGGTACTATTTCACCCTTCATGACACACATCGATACCCACTTTATGTCTGCCTATTACTACTCATTTAAACCTCTATTTTACATGATTCCCCCAGCCAGACATGGGCTGTAATGACACGGAGTGCCGAGTGTGCTTTAATAAATTTCTACTGAATCAATACTTTGGCTGGGGATTTGTCAGTCTTTCAGCAGAACGCTTCATTAAACTTTACTGTTATTTTCAGGGAATTTTTCAAAGTTCAGCACTTATCACGTATCGGCTTTAAAGACATAAAACACTGTGTTTTGCCATCGGTGAAGGATAACTAACTAGATTGTGACTAATAGGTGAGCGCGTTGTATCGCCGGATCCGTAGCCCCCGGGGGTCAGCATTAAACCTCATTCAGGGGGTTCTGTGCTACTCACAATGGTTGTATCAATAGACGGCGGTGATAGGAATGATGACT
This sequence comes from Ranitomeya imitator, assembly GCF_032444005.1. NCBI lineage: Eukaryota > Metazoa > Chordata > Amphibia > Anura > Dendrobatidae > Ranitomeya > Ranitomeya imitator. The sequence continues at coordinate 197,075,563 of NC_091289.1, read as the reverse complement.
GTATCAAGACAGATGCGTCAGTATTGTAGCAAACGTCAGCTGCAGATTCGCCAAGAAGCGCAGGGTCGGCGGAGAACGCTAACGCTAACTACGATCCGGACATATGTGTCATGGGTATAGCTTCAAGGGAGCAAACGGGAGCATGCTTAACAACGTATGCTGGAAGTACAGGGCGATGCAATGACTCTAGAGGGAATGTGTCATCAGAAAATGATCTATTAATTAACTCAGGTTTTTATCATTTTTGTTTTCATATCATAATCTGTAATGAAAATAAAACTTAGAAATCTTGAAATTTTCACACCGGCCACAGAGGCTTCTTTAGACTTAAATTTGCTGTCCTTTCAGGATATACACGTGTACATTAGCAGCAATAAATGGAGTTTCCCACTTTGTACTGAAGCTTCTAATAAGCATGTGAAATGATCACTTGGATGTGAGTGGGAGGTGAGCTGTGACATCACCTGTTGTGAATGGTGGATCCTGTGTTATCTACTGTATATAGAGGTGTTATCAGTCATTGTACAGGAGGAGGAGGTGAGCTGTGACATCACCTATTGTGAATGGTGGATCCTATGTTATCTACTGTATATAGAGGTGTTATCAGTCATTGTACAGGAGGAGGAGGAGGTGAGCTGTGATATCACCTATTGTGAATGGTGGATCCTATGTTATCTACTGTATATAGAGGTGTTATCAGTCATTGTACATTAGGAGGAGGAGGAGGTGAGCTGTGACATCACCTATTGTGAATGGTGGATCCTGTGTTATCTACTGTATATAGAGGTATTATCAGTCATTGTACAGGAGGAGGAGGTGAGCTGTGACATCACCTGTTGTGAATGGTGGATCCTCTGTTATCTACTGTATATAGAGGTGTTATCAGTCATTGTACAGGAGGAGGAGGTGAGCTGTGACATCACCTATTGTAAATGGAGGATCCTCTGTTATCTACTGTATATAGAGGTGTTATCAGTCATTGTACAGGAGGAGAAGGTGAGCTGTGACATCACCTGTTGTGAATGGTGGATCCTCTGTTATCTACTGTATATAGAGGTGTTATCAGTCATTGTACAGGAGGAGGAGGTGAGCTGTGTCATCACCTATTGTGAATGGTGGATCCTCTGTTATCTACTGTATATAGAGATGTTATCAGTCATTGTACAGGAGGAGGAGGAGGTGAGCTGTGACATCACCTATTGTGAATGGTGGAACCTGTGTTACCTACTGTATATAGAGGTGTTATCAGTCATTGTACAGGAGGAGGAGGTGAGCTGTGATATCACCTATTGTGAATGGTGGATCTTGTGTTATCTACTGTATATAGAGGTGTTATCAGTCATTGTACAGGAGGAGGAGGTGAGCTGTGATATCACCTATTGTGAATGGTGGATCTTGTGTTATCTACTGTATATAGAGGAGTTATCAGTCATTGTACAGGAGGAGGAGGTGAGCTGTGACATCATCTATTGTGAATGGTGGATTCTGTGTTATCTACTGTATATAGAGATGTTATCAGTCATTGTACAGGAGGAGGAGGTGAGCTGTGACATCACCTATTGTGAATGGTGGATCCTGTGTTATCTACTGTATATAGAGATGTTATCAGTCATTGTACAGGAGGAGGAGGTGAGCTGTGACATCATCTATTGTGAATGGTGGATCCTGTGTTATCTACTGTATATAGAGATGTTATCAGTCATTGTACAGGAGGAGGAGGTGAGCTGTGACATCACCTATTGTGAATGGTGGATCCTGTGTTATCTACTGTATATAGAGATGTTATCAGTCATTGTACAGGAGGAGGAGGTTAGCTGTGATATCACCTATTGTGAATGGTGGATCCTGTGTTATCTACTGTATATAGAGGTGTTATCAGTCATTGTACAGTACAAGAGAAGGAGGTGAGCTGTGACATCACCTATTGTGAATGGTGGATCCTATGTTATCTACTGTATATAGAGGTGTTATCAGTCATTGTACAGGAGGAGGAGGAGGTGAGCTGTGACATCATCTATTGTGAATGGTGGATCCTGTGTTATCTACTGTATATAGAGATGTTATCAGTCATTGTACAGGAGGAGGAGGAGGAGGTGAGCTGTGACATCACCTATTGTGAATGGTGGATCCTGTGTTATCTACTGTATATAGAGATGTTATCAGTCATTGTACAGGAGGAGGAGGTTAGCTGTGATATCACCTATTGTGAATGGTGGATCCTGTGTTATCTACTGTATATAGAGGTGTTATCAGTCATTGTACAGTTCAAGAGGAGGAGGTGAGCTGTGACATCACCTATTGTGAATGGTGGATCCTATGTTATCTACTGTATATAGAGGTGTTATCAGTCATTGTACAGGAGGAGGAGGAGGTGAGCTGTGATATCACCTATTGTGAATGGTGGATCCTGTGTTATCTACTGTATATAGAGGTGTTATCAGTCATTGTACATTAGGAGGAGGAGGAGGTGAGCTGTGACATCACCTATTGTGAATGGTGGATCCTGTGTTTTCTACTGTATATAGAGGTGTTATCAGTCATTGCACAGGAGGAGGAGGTGAGCTGTGACATCAGCTATTGTGAATGGTGGATCCTGTGTTATCTACTGTATATAGAGGTGTTATCAGTCATTGTACAGGAGGAGGAGGAGGAGGTGAGCTGTGACATCACCTATTGTGAATGGTGGATCCTGTGTTATCTACTGTATATAGAGGTGTTATCAGTCATTGTACAGGAGGAGGTGAGCTGTGACATCACCTATTGTGAGTGATGGATCCTGTAGGTCAGTGTGAAGATGATTGCAAGATTGATAGTTTTGCTCTCCAATAGAAATAGTTGAAAATATAAAAAAATTGCCAAAAATGCTATAAAATTTACTTTTAACACAGAAACCTAATGCAATCAATAGGTCAATTTCTAATGATATATTCATTTAAAGAGAACCAGAAAACTCTCAATGACATGTCACCATTATTAAAAAAAAATGTATTATTTTAATTTTTTAATTCACATCTTTTAGCCATTTTTATTTTACCGAACTTTCTTCCCATAAAAACATTGGTGACCATCGTTTGATGAATTGACACAAATTAAAAACGCTTTTTTGTCTCTTTTGTGCCTTTTTATATTACATTCCCTCCATGAGTTGTTGGTGAGTTTTTTTTATGTTGTTTTTATTTCTGCTGTGATAAAAAAAAGTAGCGAGCAAAGTGGATGGGAAGAGATATAATGCAAAAATGTGGAAATATCTAATGAAGTTGCAAATGATGATTTAGGATAGACCTGGATGAACAAAACCATAACCCATAATCCTTAAAAAGCAGACAAATCCAAGTATTTTTCACTTAAAATGGTGTAAATTAAATAATGGATAAATCCAAATAAAAAAAGTCATAATTATATTCTGTGTTACTCAAGAAAAAAGGCAGAAAAGCACCGATGAATCCGGCCATTAAGTGTTGTTCCCCTGTATTTCCTCCTGTAAATTATGGATACATTCACTGCTGGGTGTAACAAATTGTGGGCGTGTACAATACTATCCAATCAAAGACTCTGACACTATCCAATCAAGACACTGTGTAGGGACACGCCCCCAATTAATAATGATCAGGTGTCAATTCCTAAATTACCAGGAGGGATAACAGCGGAATGACACAATACTAACAAAAGAAGCGAATTGATATAAAAGGTCCTCGTTAAATGATACATTTCTGGTGCTTCCACTGGTGTGAACTCACTGGAAACAGGTCGACTCATACTGGTCCCATTGGACTCCATTAGTATCCTGTATGCAGTGAGCTCCTGAGCTCCCCCTAGTGTGCATTAATTAGATATTTCGTATAATTGACATTTCGTCTGCAATGTTTTTATAAGACAGGTTTATAACTGGTCCGACTCTGGAGAAAAGCTGACGTCTTGTGAAAAGTATCACTTCAATTCACTGCAACTTTCTTACATTTGGAAATGTATTTCACAGTCAGGATAAACCCCGGAACATAAATCTGGGTGCGAGTTACAGTCCTGGACTCGATGGCTTTATTATTAACAGAACATTCCGTACAAACTGAGAGCTGATCCCATTGTTTCTAAAACTAATGCATGGAACAAGGAAGTATCGAGTACGTCTGTTTACTTTATTGCATCTGCTTTCACTATTTATAATACGGTGAAGTCATAATATTGAGAGGAGCAGACGAGCTGATACAAGTGATATTGCAAGACCGCCGTGTAAACATGTACATACAATGTAACACTGGGCCGAGACTGCAAGTCGTCACCTGGTATGAAGTATTGAACTGGGCCCAAGTATTCCCACTATCTAGGTTAAAGAATGGGTAAAGGTTTTAGCAGAACAGGCTCCATTCAAGTGAAAATCGTTATTTTTATATCCCAAATTCTACGCAGAGCTCTGTTTTTCTGATCTCGAGCTACAAATCCCCTCCATATTCTTATCTCTAGGTAAGAACCGTCTTTGGAGCTTACGTCATTCACATTTATTACTGAGTTCAATGAGATCTGTCCGCAGTAAGATCACAGGCTCCCCCTAGTGGTGGCTACAGGAGGGCACAATTTAATATTTAGGTCTATGGAGAAGATTTGACCGATTTGGACGACACAACATCGGGATGCTGTAATGACGAATCCTTAGGATCAGGATGAGTTAAATGGTTTTTATTTCTAATACACAGTTCAATGATGGACTAGCATCTTTTCTAGTGAAAAAAAACAATTGCAGAAGATTTGGAGCTTTGTAATAGCAAAAATGGAGCTCTGGTCCCTTGTGTTAGCAGCATGGAATTTTGGAAAAATTGGGATCAAGGGCAGACATGCAAAATATAAGGTCACATACAATATTATTATTATTATTTTAATCATTTATATAGTGCCATTAATTCTGCTGTGCTTTACAGACATCAGCATTGCTGTCCTCTTTGAGGCTCATAATCTGAAATTCCTATAAGTATGTCTAAGTGTGGGATAAAAGATAAATATCTTGGTACCGTGTTACATAGTTGCATAGTTATTAAGGTTGAAGGAAGACTATAAGTCCATCTAGTTCACCCCATAGCCTAACCTAACATGCCCTAACATGTTGATCCAGAGGAAGGCAAAAAAAAACCATGTGGCAAATAGTAAGCTCCACATTGGGGAAAAAAACTCCTTCCCGACTCCACATACGGCAATCAGACTAGTTCCCTGGATCAACGCCCTGTCAAGGAATCTAGTATATATAACCTGTAACATTATACTTTTCCAGAAATGTATCCAGTCCCCTCTTAAATTTAAGTAATGAATCACTCATTACAACATCATACGGCAGAGAGTTCCATAGTCTCACTGCTCTTACAGTAAAGAATCCACGTCTGTTATTATGCTTAAACCTTTTTTCCTCCAGCCCGTAGATAAATATTTAGAATTGAGAGTCCTCAGTGGTTGATACCTTTTAATGGCTAACTGAAAAGATGGTAACAAATTGAAAGCTTTCAAGACTGCTCAGGTCCATTCATCAGGCCAGGACTAATACAAAATCTGAATAATCACATATTTATACACAACACGGCAGAAAGATAATGAAGTGGATAAGACAAGTGACGTGAAGCAGAACTATCATTATGGGAGAGGGGGATAAGCTGTTGTGTCCATAAATATTGGAACAGTTCATAGATAAGGAGTGTGAATGTTTTATTGTCCTCCGATTGGGGTCTGGTTCTGTGTTGTGATGGCCCCTGTTGTGAATTCTGTTGTCAAGCTCTCTCCTGTGGTCATGAATGGTACTTCGGCTGGTTCTGTCCATGGGCTTCCTCTGGTGGTTGTGAGTGGAGCTGCGGCTTCTGAGTTTCCTTCCACAGGTGACGAGGTTATTTCGTTAGCTGGCTGCTCTATTTAACTCCACTTAGATCATTGCTCCATGCCACCTGTCAATGTTCCAGTATTGGTCTAGTTCTCTCCTGGATCGTTCTTGTGACCTGTCTTCCCAGCAGAAGCTAAGTTCCTGCTTGTTTTTCTCTGGTTTGCTATTTTTCTGTCCAGCTTGCTATTTTGATTTTTGTCTTGCTTGCTGGAAGCTCTGGGACGCAGAGGGAGCACCTCCGCACCGTGAGTCGGTGCGGAGGGTCTTTTTGCGCCCTCTGCGTGGTCTTTTTGTAGTTTTTTGTGCTGACCGCAAAGTTACCTTTCCTATCCTCTGTCTGTTCAGTAAGTCGGGCCTCACTTTGCTAAATCTATTTCATCTCTGTGTTTGTAATTTTCATCTTTACTCACAGTCATTATATGTGGGGGGCTGCCTTTACCTTTGGGGAATTTCTCTGAGGCAAGGTAGGCTTATTTTTCTATCTTTAGGGCTAGCTAGTTTCTTAGGCTGTGACGAGTTGCATAGGGAGCGTTAGGAGCAATCCACGGCTATTTCTAGTGTGTGTGATAGGATTAGGGATTGCGGTCAGCAGAGTTCCCACGTCCCAGAGCTCGTCCTGTATGATTTGTAACTATCAGGTCATTCCGTGTGCTCTTAACCACCAGGTCCATTATTGTCCTAACCACCAGGTCATAACAGTACAGGTGGCCAAAAGTATTAATGCATCTCAATAGAGGGATAAGAGAAGTTCTGAGACCATTTTTTTTTCTTTGCAGTGTGTTTTGTCTCTCTTTTCCCCCTTTACCTCTGGGTGGTTCAGGATACAGGTGTAGATATGGACATTCAAGGTCTGTCCTCTTGGATGGATAATCTCACTGCAATGGTACAAAACATTCAAGATTTTGTGGTTCAGAATCCGATGTCAGAGCCTAGGATTCCAATTCCTGACTTGTTTTTTGGGAATAGATCTAAGTTTCTGAATTTCAAAAATAATTGTAAATTGTTTCTTGCTTTGAAACCTCGCTCCTCAGGTGACCCTGTTCAACAAGTGAAAATCATTATTTCTTTGTTACGTGGCGACCCTCAAGACTGGGCATTTTTCCTTGCGCCAGGAGATCCGGCATTGCGTGATGTTGATGCGTTTTTTCTGGCGCTCGGATTGCTTAATGATGAACCTAATTCAGTGGATCAGGCAGAGAAAATCTTGCTGGCTCTGTGTCAGGGTCAGGATGAGGTAGAAATATATTGTCAGAAGTTTAGGAAGTGGTCTGTGCTCACTCAGTGGAATGAATGTGCCCTGGCAGCAATCTTCAGAAAGGGTCTCTCTGAAGCCCTTAAGGATGTCATGGTGGGATTTCCCATGCCTGCTGGTCTGAATGAGTCTATGTCTTTGGCCATTCAGATCGATCAACGCTTGCGTGAGCGTAAATCTGTGCACCATTTGGCGGTATTATCTGAGCATAGACCTGAGCCTATGCAATGTGATAGGACTTTGACCAGAGCTGAATGGCAAGAACACAGACGTCGGAATGGGCTGTGTTTTTACTGTGGTGATTCCACTCATGCTATCTCCGATTGTCCTAAGCACACTAAGCGTTTCGCTAGGTCTGACACCATTGGTACGGTACAGTCGAAATTTCTTTTGTCCGTTACTCTGATTTGCTCTTTGTCATCCTATTCTGTTATGGCATTTGTGGATTCAGGCGCTGCCCTGAATTTGATGGACTTGGAGTTTGCCAGGCGCTGTGGTTTTTTCTTGGAGCCCTTCCAGTATCCTATTCCATTGAGAGGAATTGATGCTACGCCTTTGGCCAAGAATAAGCCTCAGTACTGGACCCAATTGACCATGTGCATGGCTCCTGCACATCAGGAGGATATTCGCTTTTTGGTGTTGCATAACCTGCATGATGTGGTCGTTTTGGGGTTGCCATGGCTACAGGTCCATAATCCATTATTGGATTGGAAATCTATGTCTGTGTCCAGCTGGGGTTGTCAGGGGGTACATGGTGATGTTCCATTTTTGTCTATTTCATCATCCACCCCTTCTGAAGTCCCGGAGTTTTTGTCGGATTACCGGGATGTATTTGATGAGCCCAAATCCAGTGCCCTACCTCCGCATAGGGATTGTGATTGTGCTATCAATTTGATTCCTGGTAGTAAGTTTCCTAAGGGCCGACTGTTCAATTTATCTGTGCCAGAACATGCCGCTATGCGGAGTTATGTAAAGGAATCCTTGGAGAAGGGTCATATTCGCCCGTCGTCGTCACCATTGGGAGCAGGGTTCTTTTTTGTGGCCAAGAAGGATGGTTCTTTGAGACCTTGTATTGATTGCCGCCTTCTTAATAACATCACAGTCAAATTTCAGTACCCTTTGCCGCTGCTGTCGGATTTATTTGCTCGGATTAAGGGGGCTAGTTGGTTCACCAAGATAGATCTTCATGGTGCATATAATCTTGTGCATATTAAACAGGGCGATGAATGGAAAACAGCATTTAATACGCCCGAGGGCCATTTTGAGTACCTGGTTATGCCATTCGGGCTTTCCAATGCTCCATCAGTATTTCAGTCCTTTATGCATGACATCTTCCGAGAGTACCTGGATAAATTCCAGATTGTATATTTGGATGATATTTTGGTCTTCTCGGATGATTGGGAGTCTCACGTGAAGCAGGTTAGAATGGTGTTCCAGGTCCTTCGTGCGAATTCTTTGTTTGTGAAGGGGTCAAAGTGTCTCTTTGGAGTTCAGAAGGTTTCATTTTTGGGTTTCATTTTTTCCCCTTCTACTATCGAGATGGACCCTGTTAAAGTCCAGGCCATTTATGATTGGACTCAGCCGACATCTGTGAAGAGTCTGCAAAAGTTCCTGGGCTTTGTTAATTTTTATCGTCGCTTCATCAGTAATTTTTCTAGTGTTGCTAAACCGTTGACTGATTTGACCAAGAAGGGTGCTGATGTGGTCAATTGGTCTTCTGCGGCTGTGGTAGCTTTTCAGGAGTTGAAGCGTCGTTTTTCTTCTGCCCCTGTGTTGTGCCAGCCAGATGTTTCGCTTCCGTTTCAGGTCGAGGTTGATGCTTCTGAGATTGGAGCAGGGGCTGTTTTGTCGCAAAGAAGTTCTGATGGCTTGGTGATGAAACCATGTGCCTTCTTTTCTAGAAAGTTTTCGCCTGCTGAGCGCAATTATGATGTTGGCAATCGAGAGTTGTTGGCCATGAAGTGGGCATTCGAGGAGTGGCGTCATTGGCTTGAAGGAGCCAAGCATCGCGTGGTGGTCTTGACGGATCACAAGAATTTGACTTATCTCGAGTCTGCCAAACGGTTGAATCCTAGACAGGCTCGTTGGTCGCTATTTTTCTCCTGTTTTGATTTTGTGGTTTCGTACCTTCCAGGCTCTAAGAATGTGAAGGCTGATGCCCTGTCAAGGAGTTTTGTGCCCGACTCTCCGGGTGTTTCTGAGCCGGCGGGTATTCTCAAAGAGGGGGTAATTTTGTCTGCCATCTCCCCTGATTTGCGGCGGGTGCTGCAAAAATTTCAGGCTGATAGACCTGACCGTTGCCCAGCGGAGAAACTGTTTGTCCCTGATAAATGGACTAGTAGAGTTATCTCTGAGGTTCATTGTTCGGTGTTGGCTGGTCATCCTGGAATCTTTGGTACCAGAGATTTGGTGGCTAGATCCTTTTGGTGGCCGTCTTTGTCGCAGGATGTGCGTTCTTTTGTGCAGTCCTGTGGGACTTGTGCTCGGGCTAAGCCCTGCTGTTCTCGTGCCAGTGGGTTACTTTTGCCCTTGCCGGTCCCGAAGAGGCCCTGGACGCATATCTCTATGGATTTTATTTCGGATCTCCCTGTCTCTCAAAAGATGTCGGTCATTTGGGTGGTTTGTGATCGCTTCTCTAAGATGGTCCATTTGGTACCCTTGTCTAAATTGCCTTCCTCCTCTGATTTGGTGCCATTGTTTTTCCAGCATGTGGTTCGTTTACATGGCATTCCGGAGAACATCGTTTCGGACAGAGGTTCCCAGTTTGTTTTGAGGTTTTGGCGAGCCTTTTGTGCTAGGATGGGCATTGATTTGTCTTTTTCCTCGGCTTTCCATCCTCAGACAAATGGCCAAACCGAACGAACTAATCAGACTTTGGAAACATATCTGAGATGCTTTGTTTCTGCTGATCAGGATGATTGGGTGTCCTTTTTGCCTTTGGCTGAGTTCGCCCTTAATAATCGTGCCAGCTCGGCTACTTTGGTTTCGCCGTTTTTCTGCAATTCTGGTTTCCATCCTCGTTTCTCTTCAGGGCAGGTTGAGTCTTCGGACTGTCCTGGTGTAGATACTGTGGTGGACAGGTTGCAGCAGATTTGGACTCATGTGGTGGACAATTTGACATTGTCCCAGGAGAAGGCTCAACGTTTCGCTAATCGCCGGCGCTGTGTGGGTCCCCGACTTCGTGTTGGGGATTTGGTTTGGTTGTCGTCTCGTTATGTTCCTATGAAGGTTTCCTCTCCTAAGTTTAAGCCTCGTTTCATTGGTCCGTATAAGATTTCTGAGGTTCTCAATCCTGTGTCGTTTCGTTTGACCCTTCCAACTTCTTTTGCCATCCATAATGTATTCCATAGGTCATTGTTGCGGAGATACGTGGCGCCTGTGGTTCCATCCGTTGATCCTCCTGCCCCGGTGTTGGTTGAGGGGGAGTTGGAGTATGTGGTGGAGAAGATTTTGGATTCTCGTATTTCGAGACAGAAACTCCAGTACCTGGTCAAGTGGAAGGGTTATGGTCAGGAGGATAATTCCTGGGTCTTTGCCTCCGATGTTCATGCTGCCGATCTGATTCGTGCCTTTCATTTGGCTCGTCCTGGTCGGCCTGGGGGCTCTGGTGAGGGTTCGGTGACCCCTCCTCAAGGGGGGGGTACTGTTGTGAATTCTGTTGTCAAGCTCCCTCCTGTGGTCATGAATGGTACTTCGGCTGGTTCTGTCCATGGGCTTCCTCTGGTGGTTGTGAGTGGAGCTGCGGCTTCTGAGTTTCCTTCCACAGGTGACGAGGTTAATTCGTCAGCTGGCTGCTCTATTTAACTCCACTTAGATCATTGCTCCATGCCACCTGTCATTGTTCCAGTATTGGTCTAGTTCTCTCCTGGATCGTTCTTGTGACCTGTCTTCCCAGCAGAAGCTAAGTTCCTGCTTGTTTTTCTCTGGTTTGCTATTTTTCTGTCCAGCTTGCTATTTTGATTTTTGTCTTGCTTGCTGGAAGCTCTGGGACGCAGAGGGAGCGCCTCCGCACCGTGAGTCGGTGCGGAGGGTCTTTTTGTGCCCTCTGCGTGGTCTTTTTGTAGTTTTTTGTGCTGACCGCAAAGTTACCTTTCCTATCCTCTGTCTGTTCAGTAAGTCGGGCCTCACTTTGCTAAATCTATTTAATCTCTGTGTTTGTAATTTTCATCTTTACTCACAGTCATTATATGTGGGGGGCTGCCTTTTCCTTTGGGGAATTTCCCTGAGGCAAGGTAGGCTTTATTTTTCTAGCTCTAGGGCTAGCTAGTTTCTTAGGCTGTGTCGAGTTGCATAGGGAGCGTTAGGAGCAATCCACGGCTATTTCTAGTGTGTGTGATAGGATTAGGGATTGTGGTCAGCAGAGATCCCACGTCTCAGAGCTCGTCCTATATTATTAGTAACTATCAGGTCATTCCGTGTGCTCTTAACCACCAGGTCCATTATTGTCCTTACCACCAGGTCAGAACAGCCCCCACAAGGTCTGAGGAGCAAAATTCCCTAATTGATTTAAAAAGATATAAATCCATGCGACACATTCATTCCTGCACTGAGAGTGTCAAAGGTTGTCATCAGTTTATACTCCCATATCCTTCTGTCTCTCTGAGATTTGAAGTTACCCTTTTAATAAAAGTAATTTCATGTCCATGGTGCTGTGATCAGGAAGACAAAATGTTTGGCCACAGGTAGATCCATTCTTTTTTCTCTTATTGTGTGGTGATGAGAGTTCATCCTTGTTCTCAATTTTTGCCCTTTTGTCTTTTTACCTCAATTTGTGAATTTGCTCCTCATACCTTGTGGGGGCATCACAACACAGAACCAGACCCCGATCAGAGGACAATAAAACATTCACACTCCTTATCTATGAACTGTTCCAATATTTATGGACATAACTGTTTATCCCCCTCTCCCATAATGACAGCTCTGCTTCGCATCACTTGTCTTATCCATTGCATTATGTTTCTGCTGTATTCTGTATAAATATGTGAGTCTTCAGATTTTGTTTTAGTCTTTGCCTGATGAAGAGACTTGTGTAGTCTCGAACATTTGCAGTTTGTTACCATCTTTTCAGTTCGCCATTAAAAGGTATCAACCACTGAGGACTCTCAATTTTAAAAAAGTGTGGGAGGAAACCCATGTTAACACATGGAGAGCATGCAACTCTTTGCAAATGTTGTCCTTGGTTTAATTTGAAACAGCAACAGTGCTGCAAGGCTGAGTGTAACCACTGAGCCACCGTGTGCTAACCACTGAGCCATCATGCTGCCCAGCTAATGATTGATTTGTGAGTGTAATATAAGTTACATTGTCCCCTAAAGAGCTAAGCTTTCAGCTTGGGTAAAATCCTGCATAAATAATTGTGATGTACCTTTATTTCCCATTTGTTATTATTAATTATTTATGCATTTATTATTTTATTGATACACTGTATCTGTTGAAATATGCAATACTATAACAATGACTTTGTGCCACATTGGTAGCCAAGACACATGCAACTAATCTTGTGAAAAAAACAGGATCCAAATCAGGTTTTGCCCATCCTTCTTCTCCATGAACGCAGCACATTTTGAAAAAACTTAGTCCATTTTCCAATATAAATGTAGGGGGTCAACAAGTGCCGGTCTGTCCTTTCTGTCTGTACTATGGGGTCCGTCCACTTCAGAAATGCTAAGCACAAAAATCCACAAGAGTCAGTTTGCAGACATTTTAAGGGATAAGCCTTCTTCTCAGAAAGCCACATCTACCGTAAACACCTCCCAAAAAAGCATCACAAAAATTTTTACATTTTTTAACCCCTCCATGACTAGGACATTTTCAGTTTTTTCATTTTCCTTCTCTTTCTTTGAAAAGCAATAACGTTTTATGTTTCCTTGTATATAGCCGTATGAGGGCTTGTTTTTTTGCTAGACGAGTTGTACTTTTGAATGACACCATTCATTTTATCATGTGATGCTGTTAGGGCTGGCGGATTGCGTTAAACGAAATAAATCATAAAGCGCAATCACAACCCGGGGTCAACCGTGCAGAGATGGAAAACTGCAGCAAGAGAACAATGACTGAATACGCGGCGAGAGATTACCTGTACACACTCAGTTGAATGCCACTCTGTCTGAACAGCACATGAAATGAACTCGCACATGGAAACAGATGCTCTGCAACTGAGCTGTGTCACTGGCACACAGAAACAAAAGAGATGCTCTCCAACTGAGTTGTGTTATTCTCACACAGAAACGAAAGAGATGCTCTGCAACTGAGCTGTGCCACTCGCACACAGGAATGAAAGAGATGCTCTGCAACTGAGCTGTGTCACTCGCACACAGAATCGAAAAAAATGCTCTCCAACTGAGCTGTGTTATTCTCACACAGAAACTAAAGAGATGCTCTGCAACTGAGCTGTGTCACTCGCACACAGGAATGAAAGAGATGCTCTGCAACTGAGCTGTGTTACTCGCACACAGAAACTAAAGAGATGCTCTGCAACTGAGCTGTGTCACTCGCACACAGGAATGAAAGAGATGCTCTGCAACTGAGCTGTGTTACTCGCACACAGAAATGAAAGAGATGCTCTGCAACTGAGCTGTGTCACTCGCACACAGGAATGAAAGAGATGCTCTGCAACTGAGCTGTGTTACTCGCACACAGAAATGAAAGAGATGCTCTGAGCTTAATACCCTGACTAGGGTTGTGCTTGCTCTGGAACTCTGCTGTGCTAACCGCTCACATGTAGGAACTAGATGCTAAGCCAACGACTAATTGTCCCCACCGACGATAGCTGCCTGCCTATGTGTACAGTGTCAAAGCTAGACAGACATATGACACTTGCAGACACAGTGGAAGAGTCTTCACTCACATAGCTTTAAATAAATGATACTAGCGCACCAGCATGCGCCTCTGAGAACCTTTTATACACTAGGCTCATGTCAAGTCAGACAGGACCTTGCTCATGGACCAATCCGGCACTGCCACATCACCAGAGCAGCTGACGTCTGACCACCAATGAGAAGATGCCACCTCACGGACATGCTTAGTATGGTGATCTCCGAACGTAAACTCTAGAGTGCTGGACTGTACCTTAATATTACTTGTTACTAAGGGCTTGGCTGGAGAGCTAGCAGTAACCAAATGTACACCCCGAGCCTGAGCTAGGCACTGGGACCAATGTCTAGGCTAAGCAACAGCCAAACCTGAATGGGAGACCACAGAGGGACATAAGGCTTGGGATCTACTCCATGCAGCGGGAGAATCCCAACGCCTAACAGATGCACTGGAAAGGGGGGGGGGGAGTTCTAAGTGTCTTGAAATTGCAAAAAAAAGTGCAATTCTATGTTTTTGTTAATATATTATTATTATTATTTCTATAGCACCATTGATTCCATGGTGCTGTACATGAGAAGGGGTTACATACAAATTACAGATATCACTTAAAATTTATCATCTTTGCTACATAGTAAAGCCGACCCAGCAGTATGATTCTCCAGGTCAGTACGAGTACACAGATACCAAAGATGTAGTTTTTCTGGGTTTTTTTTTTTCTTAAATGGTGATAAAAAAATTGGAAAAAAAAATGTTTTATTTTTGCCGCCATTTTCCAAGACTTGTAACATTTTCATTTTTCAGGATATGGAGCTGTGTGAATGCTAATTTTTTGCTCCCTAGGTTGACGTTTTTACGGATACCATTTTGGGGTAGATGCAATTTTCGAACGCCTCTTATTGCAATGTTGTGGCCACCAAAAAACGTAATTTTGGTGTTTCAATTTATATTTCTCATTACATAATTTACCGATCGGATTCATTTATTTTCTATTTTGATCTATCTTACTTTTCTGATAGCGGCGATCCCAAATGTGTGTATTTTTAAAAAATTATTTTATTATTAATGGGACAAATTTTTTTTCCAGATTTTTAAAAAAAAAAATTTCTTCTCACTTTTTACAGTTTTTAATAGTCCCTTTATGGGACTTCAAGCTGATGATTGTGCTATACATACCAGGGCATCGGCTTCTAGGGTAGTCTATCTCTACATTAGAGGGTCTTCATTTATGGGGCTGGAGTTAATCAGGGAACAGGACCTTCTATTCAGTCAAGGCTAAAAACAAGGCAAAGGTGAGCAGAGCCTCGTTCCAAGGTGGTGATATAAGTCTACTTGATACGTCAAAGAGACTTTTCATTATAAGGAAAGAATGAGATTTTATCAGGCAGCGCCACCCTTGTCCCTGGGTGGTGTCTGGTATTGCAGCTTACAATATCGTTCATTTTTATGAGAAGGACCAAATTTATATCTAAGGGGAGACATAATTACACATACCTGCCATAAGAGGGATAAAGATGAAAATTTGTATTTGAAAGAATTATTTCGGAATAATCAGTGCAAAGATTCTTTAACCTATGACCTTAAGGGACTTTGTGATTGATACTGATAGGGTAAAAGTGATGATGAGATTTATTTCATCTATTTAATATTTATTGATTATCGGCTGCGGAGATTTTTTAAAATGATAAATATATTCTCATCATGATTTCATAAGAGAAATCACTAATAACCTCAAATAAATATAAGGGATAATAAGGGAAATATATTTTATCTACATAATATAATTAGGATTCTTTGCTGTTTGGCTGACCGTGAGAAAGAAAAAAAAATATTCCTCATGTTAGAGAGTCACCAATAACCCCAGAGAAATAAAACAACAACAGATATGGGGAAGAAAATCAATGGAGTAATTTATTATTTTAGTATGTAGCAATATCAGCATTAATGTCCTCTGGCAATGACAGGCGCCATAGCGCCACCCGTCCATGTACATTGCAGAGAGCGATATGTGTGGAAGTGCAAGATATTGGCAGGTCCTGTTAGGCTGCTCAGCAGGCGCCCAGGTCCTTGTGTAAATTATTTAGCTCAGAAGGTTGTGTTCTGATGTCAGTTCCGGTCACATGACCTCGGAAGAGGATGTAATTTCCAGTCACATGACCTTGGAAGAAGATGTCAGTTCTGGTCACATGACCGCGGAAGGTGAAGTCAGTTCCGGTCACATGACCTCGGAAGGTGATGTCAGTTCCGGTCACATGACCCCAGAAGGTGATGTCAGTTTTGGTCACATGACCTCAGAAGGTGATGTCAGTTCCGGTCACATGAACTCAGAAGGTGATGTCAGTTCCGGTCACATGACCGAGGAAGGTGATGTCAGTTCCGGTCACATGACCGAGGAAGGTGATGTCAGTTCCGGTCACATGACCACGGAAGGTCCTGTTGCAATACTCATGTGTGCCTCACACAGGTCCTTCTTTGTTACCTCCATAACTAGTGCTCGCATCACTTCCTGCCATGTGACCTCGTAGGTCCTGTTAGGATACAACACACGCGCCTTTCTCTTCTTTTATTTATATACTTAAATGATTATTTGGATCTTTCTGGAGAGTGATGTTAATTGCTGATTTACTGGGAATTGGAGCTTGAGAAAAATATTAATATGAGGTCCAAATGGATGATCCGGAAGGAATATTTGAGTGGTAAGTTCTAGCATTATAAGGGCCTTTATTGGATGGATGAGGTGATATGCTGTGAACACTGGCACCTATGGGAATCCATGATGCATAGATACCTGTGAGCACCGGCACCTATGGGAATCCATGATGCATAGATACCTGTGAACACTGGCACCTATGGGAATCCATGATGTATAGATACCTGTGAGCACCGGCACCTATGGGAATCCATGATGCATAGATACCTGTGAACACTGGCACCTATGGGAATCCATGATGTACAGAAACCTGTGAACACCGGAACCTATGGGAATCCATGATATATAGATACCTGAGAACACCGGCACCTATGGGAATCCATGATGTATAGATACCTGAGAACACTGGCACCTATGGGAATCCATGATGTATAGATACCTGTAAACACCGGCACCTATGGGAATCCATGATGCATAGATACCTGTGAACACTGGCACCTATGGGAATCCATGATGTATAGATACCTGTGAACACTGGCACCTATGGGAATCCATGATGTATAGATACCTGTAAACACCGGCACCTATGGGAATCCATGATGCATAGATACCTGTGAACACTGGCACTTATGGGAATCCATGATGTACAGAAACCTGTGAACACCGGAACCTATGGGAATCCATGATGTATAGATACCTGAGAACACCGGCACCTATGGGAATCCATGATGTATAGAAACCTGTGAACACTGGCACCTATGGGAATCCATGATGTATAGATACCTGTAAACACCGGCACCTATAGGAATCCATGATGTATAGATACCTGTGAACACCGGCACCTATGGGAATCCATGATGTATAGATACCTGTGAGCACCGGCACCTATGGGAATCCATGATGCATAGATACCTGTGAACACTGGCACCTATGGGAATCCATGATGTACAGAAACCTGTGAACACCGGAACCTATGGGAATCCATGATGTATAGAAACCTGTGAACACTGGCACCTATAGGAATCCATGATGTATAGATACCTGTGAACACTGGCACCTATGGGAATCCATGATATACAGAAACCTGTGAACACTGGAACCTATGGGAATCCATGATGTATAGATACCTGAGAACACCGGCACCTATGGGAATCCATGATGTATAGAAACCTGTGAACACTAGCACCTATGGGAATCCATGATGTATAGATACCTGTAAACACCGGCACCTATAGGAATCCATGATGTATAGATACCTGTGAACACTGGCACCTCTGGGAATCCATGATGTACAGAAACCTGTGAACACCGGAACCTATGGGAATCCATGATGTATAGATACCTGAGAACACCGGCACCTATGGGAATCCATGATGTATAGAAACCTGTGAACACCGGCACCTATGGGAATCCATGATGCATAGATACCTGTGAACTCCAGCACCTATGGGAATCCATGATGTATCGATACCTGTGAGCACCGGCACCTATGGGAATCCATGATGTATAGATACCTGTGAACACCGGTACCTATGGGAATCCATGATGTATAGATACCTGTGAGCACCGGCACCTATGGGAATCCATGATGTATAGAAACCTGTGAACACCGGCACCTATGGGAATCCATGATGCATAGATACCTGTGAACGCCAGCACCTATGGGAATCCATGATGTATAGAAACCTGTGAGCACCGGCACCTATGGGAATCCATGATGTATAGATACCTGTGAACACCGGCACCTATGGGAATCCATGATGTAGAGAAACCTGTGAACACTGGCACCTATGGAAATCCATGATGTGTAGATACCTGTGAACACTGGCACCTATGGCAATCCATGATGTATAGATACCTGTGAACACTGGCACCTATGGCAATCCATGATGTATAGAAACCTGTGAGCACCGGCACCTATGGGAATCCATGATGTATAGATACCTGTGAACACCGGCACCTATGGGAATCCATGATGTAGAGAAACCTGTGAACACTGGCACCTATGAGAATCCATGATGTATAGATACCTGTGAACACCGTCACCTATGGGAATCCATGATGTATAGAAACCTGTGAACACTGGCACCTATGGGAATCCATGATGCAAAGATACCTTTGAACACTGGCACCTATGGCAATCCATGATGTATAGATACCTGTGAACACCGGCACCTATGAGAATCCATGATGTATAGAAACCTGTGAACACTGGCACCTTTGGGAATCCATGATGTATAGATACTTGTGAACACGGGCACCTATGGGAATCCATGATATATAGATACCTGTAAACACTGGCACCTATGGCAATCCATGATGTATAGATACCTGTGAACACCGGAACCTATGGGAATCCATGATGTATAGATACCTGTGAACACTGGCACCTATGGGAATCCATGATGTACAGAAACCTGTGAACACCGGAACCTATGGGAATCCATGATGTATAGAAACCTGTGAACACTAGCACCTATGGGAATCCATGATGTATAGATACCTGTGAACACTGGCACCTATGGGAATCCATGATGTACAGAAACCTGTGAACACCGGAACCTATGGGAATCCATGATGTATAGATACCTGTGAACACTGGCACCTATGGGAATCCATGATGTATAGATACCTGTGAACACTGGCACCTATGGGAATCCATGATGTACAGAAACCTGTGAACACCGGAACCTATGGGAATCCATGATGTATAGAAACCTGTGAACACTAGCACCTATGGGAATCCATGATGTATGGATACCTGTGAACACCAGCACCTATGGAAATCCATGATGTATAGATACCTGTGAACACTGGCACCTATGGCAATCCATGATGTACAGAAACCTGTGAACACCGGAACCTATGGGAATCCATGATGTATAGAAACCTGTGAACACTAGCACCTATGGGAATCCATGATGTATGGATACCTGTGAACACCAGCACCTATGGAAATCCATGATGTATAGATACCTGTGAACACTGGCACCTATGGCAATCCATGATGCATAGATACCTGTGAACACGGGCACCTATGGGAATCCATGATGTATAGATACCTGTGAACACGGGCACCTATGGGAATCCATGATGTATAGATACCTGTGAGCACCAGCACCTATGGGAATCCATGATGTATAGATACCTGTGAACACCGGCACCTATGGGAATCCATGATGTATAGATACCTGTGAACGCCGGCACCTATGGGAATCCAAGATGTATAGAAACCTGTGAGCACTGGCACCTATGGCAATCCATGATGCATAGATACCTGTGAACACTGGCACCTATGGGAATTCATGATGTATAGATACCTGTGAACATGGGCACCTATGGGAATCCATGATGTATAGAAACCTGTGAATGCCAGCACCTATGGGAGTCCGTGATGTATAGATATCTGTGAGCACTGGCACCTATGGCAATCCATGATGCATAGATACCTGTGAACACCGGCACCTATGGGAATTCATGATGTATACAGACCTATCAGTGCCTTTTTCTTTTCTAGTAACAACGTGTAGGATTTGGAGTTGTAAAACATGCAGTGATTGGATGGACTTAGTGACATCACAACCAACCCTTTATAAGGTCAGGGGACACGCCCAGTAGCCATTATTTCATTACCCCTGAAGACATCAGTAATGGTGAAACATCTTGGGGCAGCAGCTGTGTTTTGTTTTAATGAGCAATAATGTGCTGGTAATAGACAATAAGCAATAATATATGTTCCACGGCCACGAGCAGCAGTGTCTGACTCAGATTATGATACAGGAAAGATATATATATTTGTACCATGTTAGCCAGTAGATAGAAAAATAAGCGTATATTTCTAATGTCAGAGAGACAGAAGAGTCTGTGAGAATAAACCGATGATGATCTTAGACACTCTCAGTGCAGGAATGAATGTGTCGCATGGATTTATGTCTTTTTACATCGATTAAGGAATTTGCTCCTCAGACCTTCTGGGGTCATCACAACCCAGAACCAGACACCAATCAGAGAACAATAAAACATTTACTCCTCATCTGTGAACTCTTCCAATATTTATGGACACAAGTGTTTATCCCTCTCCCATAATGGTAGTTCTGCTTCACGTCACCTGTCTTATCTATGGTGTTATTCCTGTGCTATGTTGTATATGAATATGTGATTCTTCAGATTGTCTATTAAGTCTTTGCCTGATGAAGAGACCTGTGTAGTCTGGAAAGCTGCAATTTGTTACCATCTTTTCAGTTCCCCATTAAAAGGTATCAACCACTGAGGACTCTCAATTCTAAATCGTTTTGACTCAGATTAGTCACAGTTATTAGTGTGAGACCCTCTAATACAAGGAACAGCAGAGGATTCGTTAGGTGGTCGTTGAATTAGGTAGCAGTAGACCTGAATGTTAATTCAGATTATTCCTACCTCCAATATATTATTTATAGGGGTTATTTGCTCCTGCTATGTAACATTACATTCAGCTATATATAAGTAGGTCATATCTATGTAAAGCATTGCGGCTCTGAAATAATTGAGTGTTGTGTGGAGCATAGAGCCCGAGAGGCCACATATATTACACACACATTACGCACACACACGTATCGCACACACGTATCGCACACATATCACACATACATATATTGCACACACATATCACACATATCAGACACATCACACACACACAGATATCACACACATTACTCACATATCACACACATATCACACACACATATCGCACTCATATAAACACACATTACACACATATCATACACACACATCACACACACAGACATTACACACATACATATCGCACACACACATCACACACATTACACACACATCACACACATATCACACACACGTATCGCACACATATCACACATACATATATTGCACACACATATCACATACACATATCACACACATTACACACACACATATATCACACACACGTATCACACACATATCGCACACATATCACACATACATATATTGCACACACACATCACACACACACACACAGATATTGCAAACACAGATCACACACACATATCACACACACATATCACACATTACACACACATCACACACACATCACACACATATCACACATACACATCACACACATATCACACACACATATCGCACACATATTGCACACATATCACACATACATATATTGCACACACACATCACACATATCAGACACATCACACACACAGATATCACACACATTACACACATACATATCACACACACACATCACACACATTACTCACATATCACACATACATATCACACACACACATCACACACACATATCACACACACATATCACACACACATATCACACACATATCACACACATTACACACTTATTACACATCACAGGCTGACTAGATCAGCTGCATTTATCTAATGCGTGTAACTTGCTGAATGGCTTTGTTACCATATAATATGGATCTCCACTTAAGAGAAATAAGGCCATCACATTATTTATGATTTTAGTTGTGCACATTTTGCATATTATATGTTTATTAAAAGTAATTATGAAATGTTACATTTTACATTTTGGAATCTTCAGTTCGGAATTATTTGCAAATAATATGGATTTGCAGCTTAACCCTATTCATCTGAATGAGTCTGTGGTGCAATACCAGGCGACCAGTTCTGCTCTGTATTAGGGGAAAAGCAAACCCTTTTTGGACTCAATGGACAATCCCTTTAAGAAAATGTTTGGTTTAAAATTTTCATTCTATCCTTGAATAGACATAAAACTCACACAATAGTCTTAAATATGTGAAGAAAATCCTTCTGAGGGACCTTGTTAAAACGAATGATAATGAAAGTCGTCGCATTTACCCATCGCCGGATACAATGTAAATGACTTTTACTTTTCGCATCTTGTGTTATTATCATCACTATTATTATTTTTCCTTTCGATATCATTTGGTAATAATTATATTTGTTTACAGATCATTTGATACCGAGTCTCAGCGCAGATAATGCAATCTTCGCAGAAATGATGTCTGCGGCACATGCGGCTCGCGGTGACTGAACACAAGGGAACAAATATTTAAAAAGTAAATTGTAACTATTAGCAAGAAAAAAAATCTGTTTATATGTTTTATTTAACAGTAGATTAAACAGCAAGTGATGGCATTAAATTCAAGGGCTGTCGACAGCCAAAAATCATGGAAATGTTACGTTATTGCTCCTGTTAATATGCGTCAAACGTGTGGGAGATGACAATGAACAAAATAGTCTCCCCAGAAATAGCACGACCACAGTTATTGCTTCACTCTTGTGTCCGCATGTAAGTCATGCTGGGATTTCCTGCTGAGAGAGAGGGAGGCAGAGCTGCTCCTCAGGTTATATAGGATGGAAAATTAAAACCAGTGTCAAAGATGGAAACTCCTGGACACCAGGGCAAAATCTGTACGAGGTCCATATCTGATAATGGGGTCTGGCAGAGAAATCTTTGTGCCCCCTCAAACACCAGATGCCTCCACGTCCTGTATAGCTGCATTACTGATTAAGGCTACGTTCACATTTGCATTGGCGACACAACGCACAACGCATGCAAAACGCATGCAAAAATGCATTGTTTTGTGCCGCATGCATCAATATTTGGCTTGATTTTGGCCGCAAAAAAAATGCAACATGCAGCGTCCTCTGCGCCCTGACGCTTGCGCCAAAAATGACGCATGCGTCACAAAACACAAGACAACGCATGTCCATGCGCCCCCATGTTAAATATAGGGGCGCATGACGCATGCGTCGCCGCGTTTGCGCCCGACGCAACGCAAATGTGAACGTAGCCTAACTCTAAACCTTATTGTTAGTATCGCAATAAACTGTTGCTACATCGTCTTGTTGTACATTATGGGCCCAATCGATCATTTACATTCTTCTTTAAGTCATTTTTCTTTTTTGTCTTGCGATATTTTTTTGGGGGGGGTCAAATTCTTCAAAATGGTTTATGCCATTTCTTTTTGTTTTTAACTTTTAGCTCAAAAAGTCTGATATTGTACTCAAATGTCATAAAATGTATGCAAAACTTTCAGGCATACATAAAATCATTCCAGAGGGGAAGCGGGAAAATCTGAAGAAAAAAATTGCAACTTTTTAAAAAAGTTACAATTGGTAATGCAACTAAAAACATCTGGGAGCTCAAAACCCTTCCCCCGATGGCAAATAAAAAAAAATACATATACCATACACCTTAAAAATAAAGGTGCAAATTAAAGGGAACCTGTCACCCCGAAAATCGCGGGTGAGGTAAGCCCACCGGCATCAGGGGCTTATCTACAGCATTCTGTAATGCTGTAGATAAGCCCCCGATGTTACCTGAAAAAGGAGAAAAAGACGTTCTATTATACTCACCCAGGGGCGGTCCCGCTGCTGGTCAGGTCGGATGGGCGTCTCCGGTCCGCTGCGGCGCCTCCTATCTTCTTTCCATGACGTCCTCTTCTGATCTTCAGCCACGGCTCCGGCGCAGGCGTACTTTGCTCTGCCCTGTTGAGGGCAGACAAAGTACTGCAGTGCGCAGGCGCCGGGCCTCTGACCTTTCCGGCGCCTGCGCACTGCAGTACTATCCTCTGCCCTCAAGAGGGCAGAGCAAAGTACGCCTGCGCCGGAGCCGTGGCTGAAGATCAGAACAGGACGTCATGGAAAGAAGATAGGAGGCGCCGCAGCGGACCGGAGACGCCCATCTGACCTGACCAGCAGCGGGACCGCCCCTGGGTGAGTATAATCTAACGTCTTTTTCTCCTTTTTCAGGTAACATCGGGGGCTTATCTACAGCATTACAGAATGCTGCAGATAAGCCCCTGATGCCGGTGGGATTACCTCACCCGCGATTTTCGGGGTGACAGGTTCCCTTTAAAGGAAGCACAAGGAACAAATGAAAAGCAGGCAAAAAAAAACACTAAAACTAGTAAAAAAACAAACAACAAATGCAATAATGAATCAGGAGAGTCCAATGCTCTCAATAGAGATGAGAGAATTCCTCGGAACTCATTTCAGAAAGATTCGTTCGGTTCGGCCAGCAGATTTAATCCAGTTCTAAAAATGGCTCAATTCTTGAAGAGATGATTATTATATTCTGAGGTCTTCCCAGACACCAAAGCATAATGAAAGGAGGGGAGGGAAGAGGCAAAAAATACTAAAAGGGAGCACACATTGTCCAAAACACACACATTTGGTACAAGCCATGAAAGACAGTTTTGGTGGAAATTGACCGAGAATTCTGGTGTTTTAAAGGGGTTGTCGGTTGAAGACAAGTAATCAACTATGTGCAGGATTTGTGGTAACTTAGTGATTGGTGGTCTAACCTCTGGGACCCGCACCGATCCATATAACATAACACTTTTGTCCCCAGTAGCATTGATCGTCAATGCCCATGCCGATGGCAGCTCAATGCATTCTCTATGAGGATGCCGGAAAACGCTGCGCACAGTGTTCAGCAGTCCGATAGGGAATGAAAGGAGCAGCGGCTGGGCATGTGCACTACAGAACAATTCTAATGGGGATAAAAGTGCCCGTTCTGCCGATCGTTTCGGTGATAAAATGCCCAGCTTGGAATAAAAGTGTCCTGTTCTTTGCATCAGTGCTGGTCCCAACGGTCAGACCCACTGTGGATAACTTGATTTTACCCGAAAACCCCTTTGAAGCTTTATTTTAGGATCTAGGTCTTGCACCGCTAGGATATGCCATTGCTTTAAAATAATAATAATAATAATTTTATTTATATAGCGCCAACATATTCCGCAGCGCTTTACAAATTATAGAGGAGACTTGTACAGACAATAGACATTACAGCATAACAGAAATACAGTTCAAAACAGATACCAGGAGGAATGAGGGCCCTGCTGCTCGCAAGCTACAAACTATGAGGAAAAGGGGAGACACGAGAGGTGGATGGTAACAAATGCTTTAGTTATTCGGGCCAGCTATAGTGTAAGGCTCAGGTGTTCATGTAAAGCTTCATGAACCAGTTACCTGCCAAGTATGTAGCAGCACAGACACAGAGGGCTAATAACTGCATAAAGTGTATGAGAACATGATGCGAGGAACCTTTTTTTTTTTTTTTTTACTATAAATAGGCCACACAGGGATCGTTAGGTTAATGCATTGAGGCGGTAGGCCAGTCTGAACAAATGAGTTTTTAGGGCACGCTTAAAACTGTGGGGATTGGGGATTAATCGTATTATCCTAGGTAGTGCATTCCAAAGAATCGGCGCAGCACGTGTAAAGTCTTGGAGACGGGAGTGGGAGGTTCTGAATATTGAGGATGCTAACCTGAGGTCATTAGCGGAGCGGAGGGCACGGGTAGGGTGGTAGACTGAGACCAGGGAGGAGATGTAGGGTGGTGCTGAGCCATGGAGTGCTTTGTGGATGAGGGTAGTAGTTTTGTACTGGATTCTTGAGTGGATGGGTAACCAGTGTAATGACTGGCACAAGGTAGAGGCATCGGTGTAACGGTTGGTGAGGAATATGATCCTGGCAGCAGCATTCAGACAGATTGGAGCGGGGAGAGTTTGGTAAGAGGGAGGCCGATTAGTAGAGAGTTACAATAGTCCAGACGAGAATGAATAAGTGAAACAGTCAGAGTTTTTGCAGAGTCGAAAGTAAGAAAAGGGCGAATTCTAGAAATGTTTTTGAGATGCAGATAAGAAGAGCGAGCCAGTGATCGGATGTAGGGGGTGAATGAAAGGTCAGAATCAAGGATGACCCCAAGGCAGCGGGCATGTTGCTTTGGAGTAATGGTGGAGCAACACATGGAGAAGGTAATGTCAGGCAAAGGTAGGTTAGTAGAGGGAGAGAACACGAGGAGTTCAGTTTTTGACAGGTTTAGTTTCAGATAGAGGGAGGACATGATGTTAGAGACAGCGGTAAGACAATCACTGGTGTTTTCTAAAAAGGTCGGTGTGATATCGGGAGCAGAAGTGTATAATTGGGTGTCGTCAGCATAGAGATGGTACTGGAAACCAAATCTACTGATTGTTTGTCCAATAGGGGCAGTATACAACGAGAAGAGTAGGGAGCCTAGGACTGATCCTTGAGGAACCCCAACAGTAAGGGGAAGGTGAGAGGAGGAGGAACCAGCAAAACATACAGTGAAGGATCGGTCAGAGAGATAGGAGGAGAACCAGGAGAGAACGGTGTCCTTGAGGCCGATGGAGCGGAGCATAGTGAGGAGGAGCTGATGATCCACAGTGTCGAATGCTGCAGAGAGATCCAAGAGAATTAGCATGGAGTAGTGACCATTAGATTTAGCTGTTAGTAGGTCATTAGAGACTTTAGTGAGGGCAGTTTCAGTAGAGTGTAAAGAGCGGAAGCCAGATTGAAGACGGTCGAGAAGAGAGTTATCTGAGAGATAGCGGGTAAGACGGGAGTGGACCAGGCGTTCGAGGAGTTTAGAGATGAAGGGAAGATTAGAGACAGGTCTATAATTAGCGGCACAGTTTTGATCGAGGGATGGTTTTTTAAGTAATGGATGTATGATGGCATGCTTAAATGAGGAGGGAAAAATACCGGAAGTGAGGGAAAGGTTGAATATTTTTGTTAGGTGAGAGGTGATAGCTTTGGGGGTTCCACCTCTGGTTCGTTCTCCCTTTCATCCTGATCATGAAGGGGACAGAGTTACACCATGGGATTCATCTGAATATTTTTCACCGATACATTGGGCTACCTGGCGGTGCAGAGCGGCTCCACTCACGAAAGCGGCCCAGGACAACTAAATCACCAGGGGCCCCGGTCTGCAGGGGAGAACGAGCTGCATCGTATACATTCTCTGGATCCTGGAGGTCAGAACCTTACCGGCCATAGAATGGTGGCTGATCCTCCAGAGAAAGTCAACACTCTGGGATTATTGCCTCCATTCTATAGGGTCAAGCACAAAAATATTCTCATGTTCCAACTGTCTTGTGCCATTACGGGAGCGAGGCTCTGGCACATAGTAGAAGAAGAACCTACTGACGTGATTTTGTGGTAGGAGACACAGCCGGATCCCCGCCGCCCTTTATAATTCACGCTCCATTACCTGCCTCAGTCTTTGCGTTCGCTGTCTCCTTGCAGCTGCTTCCCCCACCAAATTCCATACGTCGTCATAAAACATTGGATTTTGTTTCTGCGATGAGAACATAATGAGAAACATTTCTGCAAGCTCGCTCTTATAATTTCTAAATACTGCTCAAGATTTCATCTTTAATCACGGCGGCCCAGTAATTACTGATGCAGTTTTCTCCGAGGAAATTCCTTTCAATAGCCTCAAAACACAACAAAAAGGCCAATTACGTTCACAATGTTTTTGAGGTCGCTCATATAGGACAAGGGCATGCGAAGGCTGAGGAACGTGCAGCTTACCTTCTCAGCGGAAGGAAATAAGATTTCATGACCGGATTCCTCAAGGAGAGACTCTGGTTTAGAGATGAAGGAATCTGCTTGAATCAGATCAAGTTCACCTCAAATCTCACAAAAAATTCAGATTCACCAGAATCACTTTTGGTGAACCCAACAAAATGACATCAAGCGGCTTTTCTTCAGGATGGCTGGGATTGTGCCTCCTACGCAGACATGGGGCCTAATGTACGGACGACTGGCCAGAAGGAAGGTAGAAGAGCCATTGGGGCGGCGATCAGACAGATACTGGGAGGTCCAAAGAGAGTTATTTAACCTCTTTCACGCCAATTCAATCTTTATCTAATTTATTGAATGCAAACGGAATTTCCCCTCTGATTCGAGAAAGTCTGTTCGCATAAAATTTTGGGAGATTTTCTCATCTCTAATGTGGTTTTATTGGCAAATTCTGTGTTCTTTTGCTCAGCTGGCAAGTATAGGAAAAGTTCTTAACAACGTGCACTTCACCGGTACATGCCATGCAGCCCAAAAACATCATTGAAAAATTTGGGGTGACTTAAGAGGCTTCATCCAATGAAAGATACAATGTTCTTACTTGTCTTTACTTTTGGCTCCACCGAGATGAGATGCACAAGATGAGGATCTTTGAAAACAAAACACATTTGTCTGGAGATGTTTTTGCTATATGTGTCTATCTGTGGCCAAACAGCGGTGGTGATGTGAGCTCCAGCCCGTTAAGGTTTTAGTTTTAGCATGTCGTAATAAGGTATTAACCTCGTATCGTCCTTATTCGAAGACAAGAAAAGGTAAAGATCAGACCCTGACCTGATTATGGAAACAGGAACACATGGGCTACTTGCACAGTGAACAAGTCTGTAGGAACATGTTCACACACCACCAAGAAACCTGAGACACAAAAGAGCATAGTGAGGCCAAAAACACTCAGTTTATAAAAAAAATATCACAGTAATCCGCAAGTGCTAGTAAAAAGATGTAAAAAACAGGGTATTTGGTTGATACGTTTTTTTGCAAAAAATGTATACTAAGCCGCTCTACCAATCTTCACGGTATACCCTTATCAGAGCAGTCCTAACTAATGTATGCAATCCCTATCTGATGTATTTAAAAACCTGATCATCTGTATATAACCTGTGTGAACAGGGTTCAGAGAGGAAAAATCCATGTGTGCATACAGGGTAGAACAGCTTTTGTGCAGATAGCCCAAGAGGAGTGGTGGAACTCCCCAGTCTTGTAGACACAAGAGAACAATTATGGAAACAGGAACACATGGGCTACTTGCACAGTGAACAAGTCTGTAGGAACATGCTCACACATCACCAAGAAACTTGAAGACACAGAAGAGCATAGTAGAACCAAAAACACTCAGTTTAAAAAAAAATCACAGTAATCCGCAAGTGCTAGTAAAAAGATGTAAAAAAACAGGGTATTTGGTTGATACGTTTTTTGCAAAAAATGTATACTAAGCTGCACCCTTTTTGCACTATGATTCGCTTTCTTGCTTTTTCTTGTTGCATTCGGCCATCAAGAATATGGAGTGACATAGGAGTTGTTTGTCTTTCTTCTCGATCAACAATGCAGGGAGGAAGGTTGAATTTGATGAGTTTTTACTTCTACCGTATGTTTCTTTACAAGTAAAAATGAGCAAATTTGTTTGAGGCGAGCTGAATTCACTGCAAATTTTTAAAAAATATATATTGTCCTAAATATAAATTGTTTGCAAAACTGCCTAAGGCAAAGTCATCAAAATGGCAGGGAGGTGGATGCCATCTGCCAAATTGTAGAGGGTGGGGAAAGGGGATATATTGTAGGGAGGACATGGGGATTGTATTTTATTCTATGAAGGACCTTGGGGAGTGCGTTTTATTGTAGGTAGGATCATGGGGAGAGCGTTATATTATATGAATGACCATGGGGGTACATTATATTCTATTAAGGACCATGGGGATAGTATTATATTCTATGGAAGACCATGGGGAGTGCATTATATTCCAGTTGAGGACCATGGGGAGTGTGTTATATTCTATGGAGGACCATGGGGATAGTATTATATTCTATGGAGGACCATGGGGAGTGCATTATATTCCAGTTGAGGACCATGGGGAGTGTGTTATATTCTATGGAGGACCATGGGGAGTGCGTTATATTGTAGGGAGGATCATGGGGAGAGCGTTATATTGTAGGGAGGATCATGGGGTTACATTATATTCTATGGAGGACCATGGGGAGTGTGTTATATTCTGTGGAGGACCATGGGGAATGCGTTATATTGTAGGTAGGATCATGAGGAGAGCATTATATTATATGGATGAGCATGGGCGGTACATTATATTCTATGGAAGACCATAAGAAGGAGTAGATTAGCGAAATTAGGATTATTTAGTCTAGAAAAAAGACGACTGAGGGGCGATCTAATAACCATGTATAAGTATATAAGGGGACAATACAAATATCTCGCTGAGGATCTGTTTATACCAAGGAAGGTGACGGGCACAAGGGGGCATTCTTTGCGTCTGGAGGAGAGAAGGTTTTTCCACCAACATAGAAGAGGATTCTTTACTGTTAGGGCAGTGAGAATCTGGAATTGCTTGCCTGAGGAGGTGGTGATGGCGAACTCAGTCGAGGGGTTCAAGAGAGGCCTGGATGTCTTCCTGGAGCAGAACAATATTGTATCATACAATTATTAGGTTCTGTAGAAGGACGTAGATCTGGGGATTTATTATGATGGAATATAGGCTGAACTGGATGGACAAATGTCTTTTTTTGGCTTTACTAACTATGTTACTATGTTACTATGTTACTAAAGTTACTTTGGAAATGCTGCAAAGTTGTGAGCTATGCCCTTCTGTGACCCCCGACAAATATTTAATTTTTTTTGGAGGGGGGCCCAATTAGAACCTCTGCTATGGGGCCCCATGATTTCTAGGTACGCCCTTCTCTGAACATAGCAAGGGATGTCGAATCTCATCAAAAACATTGAAGCGACCTGCTGAATTCGCTCACCGCTGTATGAGAGATGATGTTCTCGTTTTGCTAGGGATTCCCTGCCTTTCATCATGGACGCATGTCCGCAGTGCGCTGGGAACTTTCCATCGGCATTCACCGATTGTAGAGGTGATCTGAGCCTCAGGTCATGGTATAAGAGAAAGGAGATTTGGTAATGAACCTTTCCCGCAGATAATCCACACGGTGCTGTAAGGTGCCACCAAGATCACCAAGTTATAAGATGGATATGGAGCGGCGGTGACCCTATAAAACGTACAATTTACAATATGTCTAGGTATAGGACGGTTATAGCCAAGGCCATAAACAGGTGCCGGCACAACAGCTATGTGGAAAACATTGGGGATTTCTTGTGCTTGTGTCCACGATGAAGTCTCACAAACCCGTCTGCCGGAAGATCCTTTTTTTTATTTCTACCTTTAGGACATAGGACATAAAATCAAACCTTAGTGATGGCTTCTCGCACTTACTCTACGTCAAACATTTTTGCGCACTATCCATTGAGTTATCACACACCGGTAAACTGTCATTTAGTAAAACTTCATTTTTTTATGATTTGTAATTTTACAAGTCGCCGGGGTCCTGTCATCATCTGTCATTTCCCGGCAAAACCGTGAAGAAAAATGCTGTTTTGGGGCAAGTTTGTTTTTTTTCAAAATGTCAATAAAGAACCATAAATGTTATAAAACTGCATCTTTTAACCTTTCTACGTCAAATCGTAATAAGAGGTTTGAAACTTGGTCTTTACAAAAATGTAACCATTAACCCGTAATTGTAGATCATTCCCGGATTTATCGCAGTAGAAATATCTATTTCCAGTTTAATAAATCCACGGATGCAGTTGGGTTTATTGTAGAGATGAACAAACTTGGATTCTTCACGCAAATCCAATAGAATGACTTCTTGCCGCCATTTTGCTGGATTCAAAAAGTTGAGGAGGGGTCAAATTTTTTTTTTTTTAAAAACTTAACCTCACCTTTCCGAGACTTTCCCCCTCACCGTGCAGCGCTTCACAAGTCTTCTTACATGAAACGCGTCGCCCCACGTGGCAATGACATTGTGAGCACAAGTCAAGGGGGTGAAGACTGGACTGGAACTGCGAAGATGGAGACCGAAGAACTGTGTTTGCTGCAAATCGAATTTCCTAGCCAAGTCCTTAGTTTGCTGCAGCATTGTAAATGATTGAAAGATGTGTGACTAAATGCACTTCCCCCATCAGCATCATTGCAGCCTCCTGTGTCACCTGCTGTGTCTTCCGACCTGGTGGTTACACAAGTGCAGAAAAGCATGGACACTTGTGCCACTTTTCTACTTCCCTCCTCCTTGTCTCCTGAACTCCCTGTTCACTCAAAAAAACTAAAACCCATCAAAACCAGAAGAACTACCAGAACACTCAGGGATCACATTACAGCTGCCTAATGAAGTCTAGATGAGATGTGTTGCTGCTTTCCAGTAAATGTTTTATCTCACCGTACAGTTAATTCACAGCTGAAAACTACTATACAACATATTTCATGCTTCTGCTGATTTAAATTGTTTTATCTCTCTGACCCCAGTGTTGGAATCACAGGTACACTGCTCAGTACTGCTGTATAACTTCCTCAATATTTTATAGAAAGTCCTCCATGTTGCAGATTCTTTGCAAAAACTGTTTTACTACATCTGTGTGCTAGAGTCACAGCTCAACACTCCTGTATAACTTATTTCAAGATACTAGTGCTATCACACATCAAGGTTGGATTCATGTCCTTCATATCACTACTTCTAATTGTTTTAGCTCACCTCCAGTGCTGAAATCACAGCTACACTATTCTTTTCAGCAATATTGTATAATTTATCATTTCTTTTTAAACATTGGATGTTACCTCAGTACTGGATTCACAGCTACATTGCTCACCACTGCTGTGCAACTTCCTCCATGTTTCTATAGAAAGTCCTTCCTGTTAAATCTTCTTTCTAATAAGTGTTTTAAAAATTAAACCCCTGTGCTGGATTCACAGCTACTGAGCTCAACATTAATATACAATTTATTTCATGATACTGTTGCTGTGACGTGCTTTATCACACAGGAGTGTTGGATTCACAGCTAGACTACTTACTATTGCAGTTTAATTTCCGCTATACTATTACTTTGACTTATTTTGTCTCACCATCAGTGCTGAAATTATAGCTATAGTGGTCAATTTAGCTGTGTAATTCCCTTCATGTTGCAGCTACTTTCTGGTAATGTATCTTACCTCAGTGCTGGATGCACAGCTACACTATGTACTACTGTTGTATAATTTTCTCCTCATTGCTGTATATTGTCCTTCATATTGCAGTTTCAACTTCTTTCTAGGAAATGTTTATTACACCCCAGTGATGGATTCACAGCTACTCTGCAGAGAACTAATGTACAATGACCTCCACTCTGCTGTTTTTAAGCATATGCTGAGACTTCAGAAATACCTCATTTGTGCGTGTGCTGTTTAATTATGACATCATTGTAGCTATTCTACACATCCACTAGCACAGAAAAAGCTGAAAATTGGAACCTACAAATTGGATAACTGGTGCAAGTGCAGAATAGAAGTCATAAAATTGCAGGAAATAGTGTTACACACATGACAGATTATTCTAAAAAATTACCTGAAACTTCACTGTAAACTCCAAGAGGATGTATGAAGGCGGAGGGGATCTATGTGTACGTGCAACTAGTGGGGACAGGGTCAGAAGTAAGACTTTAGAGCTCAAAGTCAAAATTCAAGCTCAAATTCAAATTCAAACTCAAACTCAAAGTCAAAGTCAAACTCAAAATTAAATTGTTACATTTTTGCTCCAGCAGAAAATGTTACTCAATAGAATTAAATGATGTTCCTGGGCCCCAATGTAAAACCTGTAACAGGGCCCCCCACTATGACGCATCATTCATAGCGCTCGCCTCAAATTGGGCAGGGGATCCAGCATCTCGGCGCAATCGTTACCGTCCTGCCCCTGCTAGGACATACAGCAGCTGCATCTCAATAATAAGAACTGATGATAATGGCATACATCCATTACCGCAGCTCTACAGAAAAAGGAAGGCCATTTCCAATGTTCACAGTGCAATGAATTCCCTCACTAACTAACCTGAAATCATTACACAATTTATGTAGAACGCTGAACCTATGAGTAATTGTGACATTCTGCTGCAGTTCTAATTACCAGTTGCAGAGCAGCCCTATCCCTTTCTCATCAGCAGCGATATTAATAGTGTGTATGTACCGGAGGATGACAGTAAATAGGGGCGAAGAGAAAATGAGAATGGCGTCTTTGATTCACAACATCAGTAGCTGAAAAGGGGAAATATGTCACCATAACCGTGCGCTGCATTTGGTAAATGAACTGTTCCGGAGGCGGCGTTCCCCAAGCGCCTTTCATATTTTTACAATTATTAATTCGTTTGACAACTCGCTATGAGAAGTCGTCTTTGATTGCTGACAAGGAATTGTGCAAAAAGCTCAAAAAAGCACAAAACACGTGAGCTCACAATCTGCTGAGTGATCCATGAAGGAATAATTATCTCCCCAGATTCATGTTCAATCATGTTTGCAGAAAGGATATAAACCCAGATAAACACCGAGACTATACTCATTATACATGATCCATTCTCGCAGTAATCGCTCTACCTGGTACATGATGTACAATCTTCAGTCTAAGGCTGCTTTCACACATCAGGTTTTTTGTTTCAGGCACAATCCGGCAAGTTTTGAAAAAAACAAATCCGTTTTTTTTTTTACACTGGATCCGTTTTTTTCTCATAGACTTGCATTAGCGCCGGATTGCGCCTGATGGGCAGACGTTTCATACGTTTTTTTCCATGTCCGTCCAAATAGTCGTTTCCGGCGGACGGAGAAAACGTCCAGTGGAACTTTTTTTTGTCCAGCGAAAAAAGAACACAGTGACGGAACTGGCCAAAAACGCGTGAAACGGAGATGTGAAACAATCAATCCGGCGTGCGGAGCCAGTTTTCCAAGCATTTTCCATTGAAATCATGCATATTTTCCGTTCTGTGGTCGGTCTCTCTCTCTCTCTGTCTCTCTCTCTCTCCTTTTTTCCAGAAAGTCACTGTAAACTCCATGTTAAAGATAAAAACCGGATCCGGCAGAAAAACGGATCCGTTGCATCAGTTTTTTCACTATTTGTAACAGATTCGTTATTTACAACATTAGCTGGATTGTGCCTGAAACAAAAAAACCTGATGTGTGAAAGTAGCCTTAATTGGTGCCAACAATGATTTTCTAATTTATCTATACTATGACTTTGATCTGTATAGCTATTATACTGCAATAAAGCCCCTGCAGAGACACAAAGCTAGATTATTACAGTCCATCTGCAGCCACCACTAGGGGGAGCTCCCTGTATACAGACACAAAAGATCCTGTCTGCAGCCACCACTAGGGGGAGCTTCCTGTATACAGAGATACATGATAAGATCCTGTCTGCAGCCACCACTAGGGGGAGCTCCCTGTATACAGATACAAAAGATCCTGTCTGCAGCCACCACTAGGGGGAGCTCCCTGTATACAGAGATACATGATAAGATCCTGTCTGAAGCCACCACTAGGGGAGCTCCCTGTATACAGAGATACATGATATGATCCTGTCTGCAGCCACCACTAGGGGGAGCTCCTGTATACAGAGATACATGATAAGATTCTGTCTGCAGCCACCACTAGGGGGAGCTCCCTGTATACAGAGATACATGATAAGATCCTGTCTGCAGTCACCACTAGGGGGAGCTCCCTGTATACAGAGATACAGGATAAGATTCTGTCTGCAGCCACCACTAGGGGGAGCTCCCTGTATACAGAGATACATGATAAGATCCTGTCTGCAGCCACAACTAGGGGGAGCTCCCTGTATACAGAGATACAGGATAAGATTCTGTCTGCAGCCACCACTAGGGGGAGCTCCCTGTATAAAGAGATACATGATAAGATCCTGTCTGCAGCCACCACTAGGGGGAGCTCCCTGTATGCAGAGATACATGATAAGATCCTGTCTGTGGCCACCACTAGGGGGAGCTCCCTGTATACAGAGATACATAATAAGATCCTGTCTGCTGCCACCACTAGGGGGAGCTCCCTGTATACAGAGATACATCATAAGATCCTGTCTGCAGCCACCACTAGGGGGAGCTCCCTGTATACAGAGATACATGATAAGATCCTGTCTGCAGCCACCACTAGGGGGAGCTCCCTGTATACAGAGATACATGATAAGATTCTGTCTGCAGTCACCACTAGGGGGACCTCCCTGTATACAGAGATACATGATAAGATCCTGTCTGCAGCGACCACTAGGGGGAGCTCCCTGTATATAGAGATACATGATAAGATCCTGTCTGCAGCCACCACTAGGGGGAGCTCCCTGTATATAGAGATACATGATAAGATCCTGTCTGTGGCCACCACTAGGGGGAGCTCCCTGTATACAGAGATACATAAGATCCTATCCGCAGCCACCACTAGAGGGAGTGTGGCACCCCAGGAGTTTGGGTACCACAGTAGTGCTGCCTTCCTCTCAGGGAGGGTAGTGCTATGTCTGGAGACAAGTGTGATTTCCTTTGGTAGGTTATCACACAACACCTTCCAAATCCAGGCCATGAGGGGGAGCTTAAAACCCTGTTTTAGGGCAGCTTCCCTGGATAAAGATCCTGGTTTGGAGGTGGAGCTAGTTGAGTCTAGAGAGAGAGTCTGTGTGCGAGGACAGACAGGGACAGAACACAGTGGAGATACAGGGCTCCAAGAGGCCACGAGGAAGGCCTCCATGGAGTCAGTGCACAGCAGCCGGGTACCGGGAGCCCGAGGCTTATGTGGATTATAATACACGATCCTGTCTGCAGTCACCACTAGGGGGAGCTCCCTGTATACAGATATACATGATAAGATCCTGTCTGCAGCCACCACTAGGGGGAGCTCCCTGTATACAGAGATGCATGATAAGATCCTGTCTGCAGTCACCACTAGGGGGAGCTCCCTGTATACAGAGATATATAATAACATCCTGTCTGCAGCCACCACTAGGGGGAGCTCCCTGTATACAGATATACATGATAAGATCCTGTCTGCAGCCACCACTAGGGGGAGCTCCCTGTATACAGAGATATATGATAACATCCTGTCTGCAGCCACCACTAGGGGGAGCTCCCTGTATACAGATATACATGATAAGATCCTGTCTGCAGCCACCACTAGGGGGAGCTCCCTGTATACAGAGATATATGATAACATCCTGTCTGCAGCCACCACTAGGGGGAGCTCCCTGTATACAGATATACATGATAAGATCCTGTCTGCAGCCACCACTAGGGGGAGCTCCCTGTATACAGAGATATATGATAACATCCTGTCTGCAGCCACCACTAGGGGGAGCTTCCTGTATACAGAGATACATGATAGGATCCTGTCTGCAGCCACCACTAGGGGGAGCTCCCTGTATATAGAGATACATGATAAGATCCTGTCTGCAGCCACCACTAGGGGGAGCTCCCTGTATACAGAGATACATGATAAGATCCTGTCTGCAGCCACCACTAGGGGGAGCTCCCTGTATACAGAGATACATGATAGGATCCTGTCTGCAGCCACCACTAGGGGGAGCTCCCTGTATATAGAGATACATGATAAGATCCTGTCTGCAGCCACCACTAGGGGGAGCTCCCTGTATACAGAGATACATGATAAGATCCTGTCTGCAGCCACCACTAGGGGGAGCTCCCTGTATACAGAGATGCATGATAAGATCCTGTCTGCAGTCACCACTAGGGGGAGCTCCCTGTATACAGAGATACATGATAAGATCCTGTCTGCAGTCACCACTAGGGGGAGCTCCCTGTATACAGAGATACATGATAAGATCCTGTCTGCAGCCTCCACTAGGGGGAGCTCCCTGTATACAGAGATACATATGATCCTGTCTGCAGCCACCACTAGGGGGTGCTCCCTGTATACAGAGATACATGATAAGATCCTGTCTGCAGCCACCACTAGGGGGAGCTCCCTGTATACAGAGATACATGATAAGATCCTGTCTGCAGCCACCACTAGGGGGAGCTCCCTGTATACAGAGATACATGATAAGATCCTGTCTGCAGCCACCACTAGGGCGAGCTCTCTGTATACAGAGATACATGATAAGATCCTGTCTGCAGTCACCACTAGGGGGAGCTCCCTGTATACAGAGATACATGATAAGATTCTGTCTGCAACCACCAATAGGGGGAGCTCCCTGTATACAGAGATACATGATAAGATCCTGTCTGCACCCACCACTAGGGGGAGCTCCCTGTATACAGAGATACATGATAAGATCCTGTCTGCAGCCACCACTAGGGGGAGCTCCCTGTATACAGAGATACATGATAAGATCCTGTCTGCAGTCACCACCAGGGGGAGCTCCCTGTATACAGAGATACATGATAAGATCCTGTCTGCAGCCACCACTAGGGGGAGCTCCCTGTATACAGAGATACATGATAAGATTCTGTCTGCAGTCACCACTAGGGGGAGCTCCCTGTATACAGAAATACATGATAAGATCCTGTATTCAGCCACCTCTAGGGGGAGCTCCCTGTATACAGAGATACATGATAAGATCCTGTCTGCAGCCACCACTAGGGGGAGCTCCCTGTATACAGAGATGCATGATAAGATCCTGTCTGCAGTCACCACTAGGGGGAGCTCCCTGTATACAGAGATACATGATAAGATCCTGTCTGCAGCCACCACTAG
The DNA here is from genome assembly GCF_032444005.1 of Ranitomeya imitator. Taxonomy (NCBI): domain Eukaryota; kingdom Metazoa; phylum Chordata; class Amphibia; order Anura; family Dendrobatidae; genus Ranitomeya; species Ranitomeya imitator. The sequence continues at coordinate 197,036,870 of NC_091289.1, read as the reverse complement.
GGCGAGCTCCCTGTATACAGAGATACATGATAAGATTCTGTCTGCAGCCACCACTAGGGGGAGCTCCCTGTGTACAGAGATACATGATAAGATCCTGTCTGCAGCCACCACTAGGGGGAGCTCCCTGTATACAGAGATACTGCACATGATAAGATCCTGTTTGCTGCCATCACTGGTGAGACAATTCTGGATATATTTCTAATAGCTTGTGTCCTACAAGGAACATCTGCCAGGAGGTCGTATATTTTGTTCATTGTTTTTGTCAGTTTCCTTCCAAAAGACTTACTGAAAGGTTAATTTGCAGTCAGTTGCCCACACTGATGTTTTTCCTTCCAACCTTCCCATACACTGTCATGATTGGGGAGGGTAATAGCGAGTGTCAGACATCTCTGTCTTCACCAGACACCTGACTGATTTCCTACCTTATGAATACAGGATCAGACATACTGAAATTCAAGCCTGATCCTTTTTTCTCACAACATAGGCTGATTGAGTGCTGGATAAGAATCCAATGCACCATAGATGGAAGACAAATAACGACAAAAATCGGCGTCCACTTTCAACCTTCAGTCTGAGTTCCCAGAATTTGGCGTGACCTCAGCGGATGTCAGTGGCGGCTGCAGCCGGGTCACGTGATGGCCAATGAGTGGTCAACGATAGCGCCACTCACAGGCAAGAAAGGCAACAAGAGGAATTTACAAAAATACTTCTTTACATCGATGGGGTAATTAGAATAAAAGCTGGATTAAATAAAGGTGAATTTTAATCATGAAAGTAAATAATGTATATTAAAATATAGAAATATAAGAATTGTATATAAAAGATGTGAAATGTATCTGCTAAATAAATGTGCAAAACAGAAAAGTATATAAAATGTAACACAAAATCTTCATAGTAACAAAACCGATTTAAAAGCCTCAAATCAATAAAATCCTACACAAATGACGCTGAACCGTACATTGAAGGATATCCTGATATTGGCACTTTGTAGTTTGTCCTTGCGGTATTTCGGCGGACGCACTCGCCTCTTGTTTCCTCAGTTTCACCCGTTCACGTGTAGGAAAATGCTGCGCATCTGTAACCTTTTGGATGAAGTATTAAATGCTGGTTAATGGCCTGTCTAGAATTGGGAATGTTATTACATCTAGCTAATGTTCTTACCATCAGTGATTACTGCTTAATTAATTCACCAGGGCACATCATTAGCAAAAACTCTGAAAACTAGTTGAAGTTCCCCAGGGTAAACTAATAGAGTCAATGGCTTATTGTTGGTAGTAATGGGTAAATTATTGACTTGTGGTTTTGCACTTGTGACTAAGACTTATTCATAAATCAGTAGATCTATGTTTGGAACTGTTTGGATTAATCAAGTTTTATTTTATTTACTTCAGAGTCGCTTTTTATGATCGCATAATTCATGGTTGACGAGAGAAAAAAAAACTAAATTAAAGGAAACATAAAGAAAGCACACACAGACATATATAATCAATATTAAAAAAAATATGCAAGATAACAACGGTATGACATATAGTAATATCTCTAGAATAAATTACATAAATAAAGAAAATAACCAACTTATGTGTGATACATTTGAAATGTTGCAGACCCACATGTAGTGTGACTGTATTACCTACTCTTCTATTATTCACTGTTATCCCCCTTTTGAAGTTACGGACTTTCTGTCCCCTGATAAATAGCCAGAAGTCCAAAGCAAAGAATAAAGTCTTTAGGTAAAATGATAGAACTGGGGGAACTGGGTCACGTGTCTTTAAGAGAAAACACCCAAAGCTGTTAATGAATTCTCCGAACCAATGGACCTGTAAATCGTAAAACCACATGCACATAAAGAAAGCAATTATTTATTCCAGGGTAATGAAAACAAAGATAGAAACAGAGATAATAGATAGATAGATAGATAGATAGATAGATAGATAGATAGATAGATAATATACTGTATAATAGAAAGACATATAGATAATAGATAGATAATAGATCATATAAACATAGATAAATACTGTACATAGATAATAGCTATATATTAGATAGATAGATAGATAGATAGATAATAGATAAATAGATAGATAATAGATAATTGATAGATAATACATAATAGAGAAATAATAAATAGATAATAGATAGATAAAAGGCAGATAGTAGATAGATGATAGATAATAGATAGATAGATAATATATAGATAATTGATAGATAATAGATATATATAATAGACATATAATAGATAATAGATAGATAATATATAATAGATAGATAACAGATAATAGACAAATAAATAGATAGATGATAGATAGTAGATAGATAATAGATAGATAGATGATAGATGATACAAGTATATAGATAGATAGATAATAGACAGATAATTGATAGATGATAGATAGATAATAGATAATAGATAGATAGATAGATAGATAGATAGATAGATAGATAATTGATAGAATATATATATATATATATAATAGACATATAATAGATAATAGATAATATATCATAGATAGATAGATAGATAGATAATTGATAGAATATATATATATATATATATATATATATAATATATAATAGATAATATATCATAGATAGATAGATAATAGACAGATAATAGATAGATAGATAGATAGATAGATAGATAATAGACAGATAATAGATAATAGATAGACAGATAGATAGATAATAGATAATATATAGATAGATAGATAGATAGATAGATAGATAATAGACAGATAATAGATAGATAGATAGATAGATAGATAGATAATAGATGATAGATATATAGATAGATAGATAGATAGATAGATAGATAATAGATAATATATAGATAGATAGATAATAGATAGATAATAGATAATAGATGATACGAGTATATAGATAGATGATAGATGTCTTTGAGTAACTGATAATATTTGACTGTTTCCCTTAATTACTTCCCAATGACATCATCATCCGCAGTGACCTCATCGCACTATTTCGGAGCGGCTCATGTAAGGACTTGAGGTCCAGGATGACGTTCGCCTTCTTCCATTTAAAATCTTTCAAGTTCCCATCGTGAACCATAGAAACCTGTTTTCTGCAGTTGTGGTCGGACTCATGAGTAATTTTTCTATCGTCCGACCTTCTGATACAAACAAGAAATAGACACAATCTAACATAAAGGAAGGAAATCTTCCCTGAGTAATATCATTGTTCTGCAGTGGTGGGAAGGGTAGTCAATAATTTGTGTCTGATTGTATCATTGACAATTCAATAACTTGCAATAGATCATATTTTTTAGATAATTCCGACCTAATGAGATCCTTGTGTTTATCTTTACATAGATCTGTACTGCACAGACCAGTGCCATGAGGAGCTGATAGTTATTGAAGGGTGACAGAAATTATAGTGTACCAGTTAGCTATTCGGAATAAGCTGTTATTTGTGGAATGTCGCTATTTCTGACCATTATATGACTTGCATCCTGCATTTGTCACCTGTTTTTCCCTCTCCAGATTCTCTACTTCTAATTCTCTGTTGTCTCTGCTCCGGTGGGAATAGAATAGCTGCTATGATGTATGATATAAACCGCAATGCTTACCAGATTCTATGAAGTACGTGTTCAGAGAAAGCAGCATGGAGGCCCTTATACAGCACTACTGAGCAGTGTAGCTGTGAATCCAGTGATGGGATGACATTAAAGACTTAGCAGAAAGCAGCAGCATGTAGAAACATTATAAAGCAGTACTAAGCAGTGCAGCCGTGAATCCAGTTTTGAAGTGAGATAAAACACTTACTATGAAGCACGACTATCTCAATGTGTCTCTCTTACATTCTGCTCTTCCTTCATCCTTCATAGACTTCAATAGGCAACTAAAATCTGATCGTTAACCAAGATAGATTTGAGCAGTTTTTCAAATTAAATGATGAATTTCCTAGGCAGGAAAGGATGATAAATGGTTTACAATTTAAGAAAGATGCTTATTTCTCTCATAAGATACATTAAACATTTTTCAATATTGGCTATATATTTGTGCAGTTTGTTGAAAAGACAGTGACCATTTAAAGGGGTACACACATATATTTGTCTACTTACTAAAATGTGAATAATTTAAGGCCCACAAAACATACAACTATAATACAAATACTAAAGTAGAAACTAAGAAAAAGATCAGTTTATGAAAATCCACATGTATGAGATTGGTAGAACTTACTGAATCTTCCATGTTATGTTCAGCAACGCATCTACTGTCAATTAGTGACTAGAAATGGGCCAACCTGAACACTAAAGTTCGCCGTCCATACCAAACACCTACTATTAAGGCATGGACACCAAGCACAGACTTCACCAGGAAGTCCGTGTTACTGTTCGGTTTCGGCCCCCCAAACACCGGATGTTTCTCACGCTGTCATGTGCATGAGGCAAACACTGCTTCTGATTGGCAATAAAATCATTACCGCTGATCAGACATCCGCAAGCCTGCAGCTGTGACCAGAGGTAAAAAGTTTACCTCTGGTCACTGGCATCAGCTGATGGGACTACTCCTCCTGTCTGCTGACACCTGCTGCCGCAAATACCAGTGAGAGCAGGAACGGCTGATGGAAGTTTCCATCACCCAGCGCCTTCGCGGTAAATAAATAATTTAAAAAAAGAACGGCATAGGTTCCCTTGTATTTTAGATAACCAACCAGGCAAAACTGACAGCTGCAGGCTGCAACCCTTTTCCTCACTGTGCCAGCGGTGATGTCACTGAGGTCACCGCAGTTCATTGGCTCTGCAGGGAACGCAGCCTCAGTGACTGGCAGTTACCTCGATGAGCTCATTCATCAGTAGTTCTCAGCCTCGACGGTCATATCTTGGCATCGTCAAGGTAGAAAACTATTAATATCCAGACATGAATTACGGCATGGGACAGAATGATGGACAGGTGAGGGATATTGTTGTTTTTTTTTAGTTTTATTACAGGAGACGAGGGCTTCAATGGAATTAGGCATTAGGTGAGTATAACTGTGTTTGTTATTTTTAAATAAAAAAAGGAAAACTGTGCTTTGTTTTTATTTCAAATAGAATACTTTATTCTGGCTGTGTCTTTATTTAGTATATAACTGTAGGATTAGTAATGGATAGGTGTCTTAGATGCCTCTCCATTACTAAGCCGTAGGCTTGATGTCACCTGACAATACAAAGGTGACATCAACCCCACAAATATGAACCCCACTTGCCACCATCACAGGGAAAATGGGAAGATTGGGGCAAAGTGCCAGAATTGTCACATCTAATAGATGTGCCTTTTCTGATTGGCTGCAGGGTGTTATTTTTAGCCTGGGGGAATATCTGTGGCTTCTTACCAGCCTGAGAATACCAGCATCTAGTTGTCTGCTTTAGCAAGGCTGGTTGTCAAGAATGGGGGGGACACCACCCTGTTTTTCAAAATTATTTATGTAAATAATTTAAATAACAGCGTGGGGACTCCACTATTCTTGAAAACCAGCCTTGCTAAAGCTGATAGCTGAGGGTAGTAGCCCCCAGCTGTGAGTTTTGCTTGGCTCATTAACCAAAAATATAGGGAAACCCACGCCATTTTTTAAATTTATTTATTTAGAGCTCAGGCGTAGGCTGATGAATACTCTCATCAGCTGCTCCTGCTCTCCCTGTTATTAGTGTCAGCAGATGTAGGCTGATGGGAGCAGTAGTCCCATCAGCTGACACCAATGGCTTGAGGTAAATTTTTTACCTCTGATCACAGCTGTGGGATCACTTTGTCATTTGACAACATGGCAACTGCGCCTGTTTGACCGGCTGTGATGATTTTACCGCTGATCAGAGGCAAAGTTTGCGCTCTGTCATGCAAACATTAGATGTTCAGGCTGCCCATTCAAATGACTGGGGTCTGGGTTCAGGTACTGTTCTGGAACCAAAACCTAAACTTTTTTTAACTGGTCGGCCGAACCTGCCAGACCTGAACATCCAGGGGTTCACCCGTCTCTATTAGTGACTACTAGGGTTGAGCGACGTTTGTTTTTTTAGGGTCGGGTCGGGTTTCACGAAACCCGAGTTTCTCAAAAGTCGGGTCGAGTGAAATCGGCCGATCCTATTAAAAAGTCGGGGTCGGCCGATACACGAAACCCAATGCAGTGCAATGTGATGCTAATGGTTCCCAGGGTCTGAAGGAGAGGAAACTCTCCTTCAGGCCCTGGGATCCATATTTATGTGTAAAATAAAGAATAAAAATAAAAAATAGGGATATACTCACCCTCGGACGCGCCCTGGTACTCACCGGCAGCCTTCCTTCCTAAGAATGAGCGCGTGAAGGACCTTCTATGACGTCGCGGCTTGTGATTGGTCACGTGACTGCTCACGCGACCAATCACAAGCCGCGATGTCATCGAAGGTCCTTCACGCGCTCATTCTTAGGAATGGAAGCTGCCGGTTACAGCGGTTAGTACCAGGGTGCGTCCGAGGGTGGGTATATCCCTATTTTTTATTTTTATTCTTTATTTTACACATAAATATGGATTCCGATACCGCAAATATCGGCCGATATCCGATACTTGCGGTATCGGAATGAAACGCAACTTTTGCGCGAAGATTGCCGACCTCATGGCCGACCCCACACAGGGATCGGGTCGGGTTTCATGAAACCCGACTTTGCCAAAGGTCGGCGACTTCTGAAAATGGCCGACCCGTTTCGCTCAACCCTAGTGACTACTCTTGAGTCCCGAACTCATTTGTCTGCCTAGGAAAGTCCATACTGGTGTGAAGAGGATAATAGGGTTTTATCACATAAAGTGGAGGCATACAACTGGGATAAGCTATTGCTTACTGATTGTTGTAAATCCCACCTACAGGACCCTCACTGAGTCTTACCATGGAGGGTCCACAGACTCCTTCACTGATGTCCACTGCCTATTAGTGCTGCTGACCTTTCTACTTTAGTGGGGACGTGTTGCAGTTCTCTTCGTTCTCCAAATATGGGGATACGAGAGGTTAAACCTATATTGTCTATATTAATTATATTGCATAAAATTCCAAAGCGGGAGCCCCTCTCAATGGTGAATTTGCAAGATCCATTAGACTTTACCCCTCGATTTACAAAGTGCAACAACTGTAGCATTAATGTTCTATATCTGATCATCGCTTGTGTGTCTCCTGTATCTCATTTTCAAGATTCGATTTGCATTCTCCTCCTGGTTTCCAGTCTGTTCCTGCTGTATAAAGATAATTGGAGGTAGAGTTGTATGCTTTCTATAATATAAGCCACTCTCGCTCCATGAGAAGGTGTAAATGATGTCAGTACATTATTTTCTCAGTGTTTCATCTTCATCCTTAGTGTAAATTGTTTATTTTGGACACAGTTAAGGAACGGCCCCTTTGGAGAATTAGACCTTGTGAACGGCTGAAGTTTTCTTCTTCTTCTTCTGGAATCAGTAGCACTTACAGTAAGAACTCGGCAGAGGAAGAACCTGACTTTACGCCACCTCATTTACCAAATAGCGGAATTCATTACGAGTTTCTTTGCAACAAACACTGTTCATGTTTGCAAGGTGTGAAAAACCCTGACAATAATTCATGGAGTAATACAGAAAATAAACCTGGCGCATTGCTAATTAGATAGTGTTCAGGTGTGCCCGTCCTGGAGAACGGCTACACCCCGCTGCAGAGGAAGTGGGGGGAAGGCTGAAGTGAAGGTGCTCATGGCCACGGACACGGGTACGTGCACACTTACAAGTGCAAGGACATGCGGATAAATGTGCAGCGCCCCAGGGTCCTGGTCGTTGCAGTAATGTCATTCTTCCACCAGGGGGAGTGATGTTACGTCTGAAGGCAATAAAGGAGATCACTTTACCAGGTATCACAAACCACACAACACACTTCACATGCCAGTCCACCAGGGGGAGCTATGCTCCTATTTAGTAGGGCACTCTTCACAATTAGGTAAAACTGGTGGTCTGGAATAGGAAGTTAGGCAGAAGAGGCAGAAGCAAGCTGGGCTTCACCCAGTTCGCTGCTATCTGAGCTCCACTCAGGTAGTGGGTCCCTGACAGGGGTGGGATCCTGTCAGAGGCCTAAACAGAAGGACACGGAGCTGCGTTGGCCCGACGTGCGGCAGCATCCTAAGAAAGAGACATTGAAGGAGAATTGTGCTGCAGAGAGTGAGAAACAAAGTCATAGCAAAAGGAGAGGAAACCAGAAGGAGTGCTGACCTGTAAAAGGCTGCCTCCTTTCTGAGGCGCAGGATCCGGTAGCCGGAACACCGAGGGAGTCATCGTCTCCAAGCCTGGCTCCAGAGACCGGCAGGACAGCTAATTCCATATTAGTTGCCCGACCTTTACCCAGGAGGCACGGTGGCAAGGATGGGAGGCCGGGATATCCTAGATCTCCTGTAAAAAGCCTCAAGCCACCAGTCATACGGGTTGTTTCTATCCATCTGTACGAGAGAGAGAAAGACATATTATCTAGAACATCAGTTGTGAGGACCTTATGAGAAGCTCAGCAGCAAGGTACTACAACACCAAGGCGCTAGAGGAAGGCTACTGATTTCCACCTGGATAAGGGAACTCTGGATTTGCCTTCGGACCGGCCGGACTCTGCCTGCCCTGTGATCTGGTGCTCTAGACTGTGGATGCTGAAGCCTTCAGTAAAGGTAAAGAGACTGCAACCTTGTGTCCTCGTTCTTCACTGCGCCTCTCACCATCCACCATCTACACTCTGGGAACCCCTGGGGACACACTTCACCTGTGGAAAGGCATACCATCTAGCTGCCATCACATCACCCCAGTGGACCCCTAAGCAGCGTCGGTCACCCTGACCGAATACCACAGGTGGCGTCACAAACATTTCCCCTTTAAAGACCTTTCCCCCCATTTACAACGGACCTCCCGAGGGCCACGGACCGGGTCAGCCACCGTGACATCCCCCTTGAGAACAGAAGGACCTTGTACCGAGTACCCCACGGCCCACGGGGGCGCTCCAAATGCACAGAAACACAAGAATAGTGATATGTTAATGGTCAGAAATAGGGTTGAGCGAAACGGGTCGAACATTTTCAAAAGTCGCCGACTTTTGGCTAAGTCGGGGTTTCATGAAACCCGATCCGACCCCTGTGCGTGGTCGGCCATGCGGTACGCGACTTTCGCGCCAAAGTCGCGTTTCAATGACGCGAAAAGCGCCATTTCTCAGCCAATGAAGGTAAACGCAGAGTGTGGGCAGCGTGATGACATAGGTCCTGGTCCCCACCATCTTAGAGAAGGGCATTGCAGTGATTGGCTTGCTGTCTGCGACGTCACAGGGGCTATAAAGAGGCGTTCCCGCCGACCGCCATCTTACTGCTGCTGATCTGAGCTTAGGGAGAGGTTGCTGCCGCTTTGTCAGAAGCAGGGATAGCGTTAGGCAGGGTCCATTAACCACAAAACCGCTTGTGCTGCAGCGATTTGCACTGTCCAACACCACCCTCGGTGTGCAGGGACAGTGGAAGTTTTTTTTTTTCCCCTCAGCGCTGTAGCTCATTGGGCTGCCCTAGAAGGCTCCCTGATAGCTGCATTGCTGTGTGTACGCCGCTGTGCAAACCAACTGCTTTTTTCAAAGCACAAATCCTCTTGTTCCTTCCTTTCTGCACAGCTATCTTTTTTGTTTGTCCACACTTTTTATTTCATTTGTGCATCAGTCCACTCCTTATTGCTGCCTGCCATACCTGGCTGAGATTACTGCAGGCAGGGAGATAGTAGCTGCCTGCCATACCTGGCTGAGATTACTGCAGGCAGGGAGATAGTAATTGTAGGACATTCCCTGTTTTTTTTTTTTTTTTTTTTTGGTGGGAGATTAAGATTGGCAATTTGGCATTTCTGCTAGAGTGCCATCCCTGTGTGTGCCATCTCTCTCACATAGTGGGCCATAGAAAGCCTTTTCATTTTTCTGTATTTTTTTTTGTGGGGTGTATAAATTCTCCCTGATAAAAATACAGTGGGAGATTAATATTGGCCTTTGGGCTTGTGTGCCAGTCCTGAGTGTGCCATCTCTCTCACAAATAGTGGGCCATAGAAAGCCTATTTTATTTTTTTTGGGGTTTTATAAATTCTCCCTGAAAAAAGGGAGATTAATATTGGCCTCTGGGCTTGTGTGCCAGTTGTGAGCGTGCCATCTGTGCCAGTCCTGAGCGTGCCATCTCTCTCACAAATAGTGGGCCATAGAAAGCCTATTTAAATATTTTTTTGGTTTTATAAATTCTCCCAGAAAAAAAGGGAGATTAATATTGGCCTCTGGGCTTCTGTGCCAGTCCTGAGCGTGCCATCTGTGCCAGTCCTGAGCGTCCCATCTCTCTCACAAATAGTGGGCCATAGAAAGCCTATTTAATTTTTTTTTTGGTTTTATAAATTCTCCCAGAAAAAAAGGGAGATTAATATTGGCCTCTGGGCTTCTGTGCCAGTCCTGAGCGTGCCATCTGTGCCAGTCCTGAGCGTCCCATCTCTCTCACAAATAGTGGGCCATAGAAAGCCTATTTAATTTTTTTTTTGGTTTTATAAATTTTCCCTGAAAAAAGGGAGATTAATATTGGCCTCTGGGCTTGTGTGCCAGTTGTGAGCGTGCCATCTGTGCCAGTCCTGAGCGTGCCATCTCTCTCACAAATAGTGGGCCATAGAAAGCCTATTTAATTTTTTTTTTGGTTTTATAAATTCTCCCAGAAAAAAAGGGAGATTAATATTGGCCTCTGGGCTTCTGTGCCAGTCCTGAGCGTGCCATCTGTGCCAGTCCTGAGCGTCCCATCTCTCTCACAAATAGTGGGCCATAGAAAGCCTATTTTTTTTTTGGGGGGGGTTTTAGAAATTCTCCCTGGAAAAAAAAAGGGAGATTAATATTGCCCTTTGGGCTTGTGTGCCAGTACTAAGCGTTCCATCTCTCTCTCTCTCTCTTAGTCAGTGGGCCATAGAACGCCTATTTTTGGTTTTATTTGTTTTCTAAATTCTCCCTGCAAAAAATCATTTTATTTTATTTGGTTTCTAAATTCTTCCTGATAAAATCATATTTTTTTTATTATTTTTTTTTCTAAAGTCTCCCTGAAAAAAAAAAAAAAAAAAAAAAAAACAGTGGGAGATTAATATTGGCCTTTCTGCTTGTGTGCCAGTCTTGACTCCTGGGTGCGTCATCTCTCAGTCAGTGGGCCATAGAACGCCTATTTTTGGTTTTATTTGTTTTCTAAATTCTCCCTGAAAAAATCATTTTATTTTATTTGGTTTCTAAATTCTTCCTGATAAAATCATATTTTTTTTATTATTTTTTTTTCTAAAGTCTCCCTGAAAAAAAAAAAAAAAAACAACCAAAAAAAACAGTGGGAGATTAATATTGGCCTTTCTGCTTGTGTGCCAGTCTTGACTCCTGGGTGTGCCATCTCTCTCTCTCTCTCTCTCTCTCTCTCTCTCTCTCTCTCTCTCCAATTGTGGTCCATAGAAAGCCTATATTTTTTTTCCTTGATTTGGGTTCCAAAATCTACCAGAGAAAATAACTACATCAATCATTGGTAGAAAAATATTGGCCTCTGGGCTTGTGTGCCACTTCTGATTCCTGTGTGCGTCATCTCTCAGTCAGTGGGCCATAGAACGCCTATTTTTGTTTTTATTTGTTTTATAAATTCTCCCTGAAAAAATCATTTTATTTTATTTGGTTTCTAAATTCTTCCTGATAAAATCATATTTTTTTTATTATTTTTTTTTCTAAAGTCTCCCTGAAAAAAAAAAAAAAAAAACAGTGGGAGATTAATATTGGCCTTTCTGCTTGTGTGCCAGTCTTGACTCCTGGGTGCGTCATCTCTCAGTCAGTGGGCCATAGAACGCCTATTTTTGTTTTTATTTGTTTTGTAAATTCTCCCTGAAAAAATCATTTTATTTTATTTGGTTTCTAAATTCTTCCTGATAAAATCATATTTTTTTTATTATTTTTTTTTCTAAAGTCTCCCTGAAAAAAAAAAAAAAAAAAAAAAAAACAGTGGGAGATTAATATTGGCCTTTCTGCTTGTGTGCCAGTCTTGACTCCTGGGTGCGTCATCTCTCAGTCAGTGGGCCATAGAACGCCTATTTTTGGTTTTATTTGTTTTCTAAATTCTCCCTGAAAAAATCATTTTATTTTATTTGGTTTCTAAATTCTTCCTGATAAAATCATATTTTTTTTATTATTTTTTTTTCTAAAGTCTCCCTGAAAAAAAAAAAAAAAAACAACCAAAAAAAACAGTGGGAGATTAATATTGGCCTTTCTGCTTGTGTGCCAGTCTTGACTCCTGGGTGTGCCATCTCTCTCTCTCTCTCTCTCTCTCTCTCTCTCTCTCTCTCTCCAATTGTGGTCCATAGAAAGCCTATATTTTTTTTCCTTGATTTGGGTTCCAAAATCTACCAGAGAAAATAACTACATCAATCATTGGTAGAAAAATATTGGCCTCTGGGCTTGTGTGCCACTCCTGATTCCTGTGTGCGTCATCTCTCAGTCAGTGGGCCATAGAACGCCTATTTTTGTTTTTATTTGTTTTATAAATTCTCCCTGAAAAAATCATTTTATTTTATTTGGTTTCTAAATTCTTCCTGATAAAATCATATTTTTTTTATTATTTTTTTTTCTAAAGTCTCCCTGACAAAAAAAAAAAAAAAAAAAAAAACAGTGGGAGATTAATATTGGCCTTTCTGCTTGTGTGCCAGTCTTGACTCCTGGGTGTGCCATCTCTCTCTCTCTCTCTCTCTCTCTCTCTCTCTCTCTCTCCAATTGTGGTCCATAGAAAGCCTATATTTTTTTTCCTTGATTTGGGTTCCAAAATCTACCAGAGAAAATAACTCCATCAATCATTGGTAGAAAAATATTGGCCTCTGGGCTTGTGTGCCACTCCTGATTCCTGTGTGCGTCATCTCTCACTCAGTGGCCCATAGAAAGCATATAGTTTGTTACATTTGTTTTCTAAATTCTCCCTGCAAAAATCAAATTTCTTTTTTTTTTGGGGGGGTTTCTAAAGTGTTCCTGAAAAAAATAAAAATAAAAAACAAATAATAGTGTGACATTAATATTAACATTTGTGCTTCAGTGACAGTCCTGCGTGTGGGGCATCTCTCTAATTTGCAGCCACCAAAAAAAGAGTGTGTAACATTGTGCCTGATTTTCGCGGTGGTCTCACCAACCTGTAAAGGGGTAGCTAAATCATACTGAAGTTATAGCTCACCGTGTAAGTTGTGTGACTGCAACAAATAACGTTAGTTTGGTTACGTTTTTAAAACAATGAGGAAGTCTAGTGGAAGAGGTCGTGGCCGGGGGCGTTCATTGTCAGCTGGTAATGAGGGTAGTGGTAGTGGTGGAGCATCAGGTGGTCGTGGGGAAAAAAATATTGCACCTAAGTCTGGAGCTGTGGAGCCAGGTTCGTCGTCCGGCTACACAAGGCCTCGAACGCTCCCTTTTCTGGGATTAGGAAAACCGCTTTTAAAGCCGGAGCAGCAAGAGCAAGTTTTGGCTTATCTTGCTGACTCAGCCTCTAGCTCTTTTGCCTCCTCTCGTGAAACTGGTAAAAGTAAAAGCAGCGCGTCGTTAGTGGATGTTCACGGTCAGGGACAAGTCACTTCCTTGTCCTCTTCAGCAAAAACAACAACAGAGAAGAATGCAGCAGGCGACACAACGGGTTACTCCATGGAGCTCTTTACACATACCGTCCCTGGCTTAGAAAGTGAAGCAGTTAACAGTCCATGCCCATTACAAATTGAATCTGACATGGAGTGCAGTGACGCACAGCCACAGCCAGACTACTATGCTGGTCCTTTGACTCAGACCACAACATTGCCCTCGCAGGGTGCTGATCAAGAATCAGACCCTGATGAGACTATGTTGCCCCATCACGAACGCTATACCACCGAACGACACGGTGACACAGACGAAGTTGCGCAGGAGGTACAAGAAGAGTTATTAGATGACCCAGTTCTTGACCCCGATTGGCAGCCATTGGGGGAACAGGGTGCAGGCGGCAGCAGTTCTGAAGCAGAGGAGGAGGAGGGGCCGCAGCAGGCATCAACATCGCCACAGGTTCCATCTGCCGGGCCCGTATCTTGCCCAAAACGCGTGGCAAAGCCAAAACCTGGTGGAGGACAGCGTGGCCATCCGGTTAAAGCTCAGTCTGCAATGCCTGAAAAGGTATCCGATGCTAGAAAGAGTGCAGTCTGGCATTTTTTTAAACAACATCCAATTGATCAGCGCAAAGTCATCTGTCAAAAATGTTCTACTTCCTTAAGCAGAGGTCAGAATCTGAAAAGTCTCAATACTAGTTGCATGCATAGACATTTAACCACCATGCATTTGAAAGCTTGGACTAACTACCAAACGTCCCTTAAGGTTGTTGCACCCTCGGCCAATGAAGCTAGTCATCAACGCAACATCCCTTCCGGCAGTGTAGGACCACCATTTAGCGCACCACCTGCTGTATCTGTGCAGGTATCTTTGCCAGGCCAAAGCAGTCAGGGTCAGGGAATCACCAGTTTCGTAGTAGGAAACACTGCATCTAGGGCACCGGCGGCAACAATACCATCTCCCACCGTCTCTCAGTCTGCCATGTCCACCGGCACCCCCGCTAGTTCCACGATCTCCATCTCTCCAGTCCAGCTCACCCTACATGAGACTATGGTTAGAAAAAGGAAGTACTTAGCCTCGCATCCGCGTACACAGGGTTTGAACGCCCACATAGCTAGACTAATCTCGTTAGAGATGATGCCCTACCGGTTAGTTGAAAGCGAAGCTTTCAAAGACCTGATGGACTACGCTGTACCACGCTACGAGCTACCCAGTCGACACTTTTTTTCCAGAAAAGCCATCCCAGCCCTCCACCAGCATGTTAAAGAGCGCATCGTCCATGCACTCAGGCAATCTGTGAGCACAAAGGTGCACCTGACAACAGATGCATGGACCAGTAGGCATGGCCAGGGACGTTACGTGTCCATCACGGCACACTGGGTAAATGTGGTGGATTCAGGGTCCACAGGGGACAGCAAGTTTGGGACAGTTCTGCCTAGCCCACGGTCTAGTAAACAGTTGTCTGTAGCCGTTCGCACCCCCTCCTCCTCCTCCTCCTCCTCGTCCTCCTGCAGAAGCAAGAGCTCGTCCACAGACCGCAGTCGCACAAACACTCCATCCGCACCTGCCACTGTTGCACACCAGGTCTCCCATTATGGGGCAGCTACTGGCATACGTCAGCAGGCTGTATTGGCTATGAAGTGTTTGGGCGACAATAGACACACCGCGGAAGTTCTGTCCGAGTTCTTGCAGCAAGAAACGCAGTCGTGGCTGGGCACTGTAGATCTTGAGGCAGGCAAGGTAGTGAGTGATAACGGAAGGAATTTCATGGCTGCCATCTCCCTTTCCCAACTGAAACACATTCCTTGCCTGGCTCACACCTTAAACCTGGTGGTGCAGTGCTTCCTGAAAAGTTATCCGGGGTTATCCGACCTGCTCCTCAAAGTGCGTGGACTTTGCGCACATATCCGCCGTTCGCCTGTACACTCCAGCCGTATGCAGACCTATCAGCGTTCTTTGAACCTTCCCCAGCATCGCCTAATCATAGACGTTGCAACAAGGTGGAACTCAACACTGCACATGCTTCAGAGACTGTGCGAACAGAGGCGGGCTGTTATGTTTTTGTGGGAGGATACACATACACGGGCAGGCAGTAGGATGGCAGACATGGAGTTGTCAGGTGTGCAGTGGTCGAAGATTCAAGACATGTGTCAAGTCCTTCAGTGTTTTGAGGAATGCACACGGCTGGTTAGTGCAGACAACGCCATAATAAGCATGAGCATCCCCCTAATGCGTCTGCTGATGCAAAGTTTGACGCACATAAAGGATCAGGCGTCTGCACCAGAGGAAGAGGAAAGCCTTGATGACAGTCAGCGATTGTCTGGTCAGGGCAGTGTACATGACGAGGTACCGGGCGAAGAGGAGGTGGAGGATGAGGAGGATGATGGGGATGAGTATATTTTTAATGAGGAAGCTTTCCCGGGGGCACGGGAAATTGGTGGCGTGGCAAGGCCGGGTTCTGGTTTTTTGAGGGACACAAGTGACGTAGATTTGCCTGCAACTGCCCCTCAACCAAGCACAACCGCAGATTTGACAACGGGAACTTTGGCCCACATGGCGGATTATGCCTTGCGTATCCTCAAAAGGGACACACGCATTACAAAAATGATGAACGATGACGATTACTGGTTGGCCTGCCTCCTTGATCCTCGCTATAAAGGCAAATTGCAAAATATTATGCCACATGAGAACTTGGAACTAATATTAGCAACAAAACAATCAACTCTTGTTGACCGTTTGCTTCTGGCATTCCCTGCACACAGCGCCCGTGATCGTTCTCACACGAGCTCCAGGGGCCAGCAGACCAGAGGTGTTAGAGGGGCAGAAATCAGAAGTGGCGTTGGCCAGAGGGGTTTTCTGACCAGGTTGTGGAGTGATTTTTCTAGGACCGCAGACAGGACAGGTACTGCAGCATCAATTCAAAGTGACAGGAGACAACATTTGTCCAGTATGGTTACAAACTATTTTTCATCCCTTATCGACGTTCTCCCTCAACCGTCATTCCCATTTGATTACTGGGCATCCAAATTAGACACCTGGCCAGAATTGGCAGAATATGCATTGCAGGAGCTTGCTTGCCCGGCAGCTAGTGTCCTATCAGAAAGAGTATTCAGTGCTGCAGGTTCAATACTAACAGAAAAAAGGACTCGTCTGTCTACCCAAAATGTAGATGATCTAACCTTCATTAAAATGAACCACAACTGGATTTCAAAATCTTTTGCCCCACCCTGCCCGGCTGACACCTAGCTTTCCTATGAAAAGGTCTTGCCTGTGGACTATTCTGAATGACTTTTCCAATCTCGTAATTTTCTTCACCTGATTGTCCAGCATACGACATGTTTCCACCTCACGAAATGGCCAAACTCCCCACACGGGGTCGTGCTATCGCCACTTTGCGCTTGGACCCTTGAGAGTGCTGTTTGTCTGAAGAGGTGGGTGAGCCCGCTTTTGGTCGACGGCACTGCCACTGGGTCCCTCATAGTACAATAAAGTGTCTCTGGCGGTGGTGGTGCGCACCCAACGTCAGACTCACCGTTGTAATATGAGGGGCCCTGTGCCTGTACCGCCGGCCACAAGCCAGTTCCCCCCCCCCCCCAGCTCAAACAGTGCTCTACCACTAGCAAAATTATCTCTCACAGCTTCACCAATGTGTAGTCTAGGCGCTGACATCCTTCAATGACTGGCACTGACAATACCATTGTTTTGACATTTTTGTTATGTTAGGCCTTCGAAGCCTGTCTGCGGTCACTCCTTCCACTAGACTTCCACTGACCAGACCACTGCTGCCCGTGTACCCCTGGAACCAATTTAAAATTGCCTACAGCCATGTGTGATTATTTTAGGCCGTCGATGCCTGTCTGCGGTCACTCCTTCCACTAGGCCTCCACTGACCACACCACTGCTGCCCGTGTAACCCTGGAACCAATTTAAAATTGCCTACAGCCATGTGTGATTATTTTAGGCCGTCGATGCCTGTCTGCGGTCACTCCTTCCACTAGGCCTCCACTGACCACACCACTGCTGCCCGTGTAACCCTGGAACCAATTTAAAATTGCCTACAGCCATGTGTTATTATTTTAGGCCTTCGATGCCTGTCTGCGGTCACTCCTTCCACTAGGCCTCCACTGACCACACCACTGCTGCCCGTGTAACCCTGGAAACAATTTAAAATTGCCTACAGCCAGCCCAATTTTTTTATTTTAGGCCTTCGATGCCTGTCTGCGGTACATTCTTTCAACTACTACTACACTGACCAGGGCACTGCTGCCCAAGTACCCCTGGAACCAATTTAAAATTGCCTACAGCCATGTGTTAATATTTTAGGCCTTCGATGCCTGTCTGCGGTCACTCCTTCCACTAGGCCTCCACTGACCACACCACTGCTGCCCGTGTAACCCTGGAACCAATTTAAAATTGCCTACAGCCATGTGTTATTATTTTAGGCCTTCGATGCCTGTCTGCGGTCACTCCTTCCACTAGGCCTCCACTGACCACACCACTGCTGCCCGTGTAACCCTGGAACCAATTTAAAATTGCCTACAGCCAGCCCAATTTTTTTATTTTAGGCCTTCGATGCCTGTCTGCGGTACATTCTTTCAACTACTACTACACTGACCAGGGCACTGCTGCCCAAGTACCCCTGGAACCAATTTAAAATTGCCTACAGCCATGTGTTAATATTTTAGGCCTTCGATGCCTGTCTGCGGTCACTCCTTCCACTAGGCCTCCACTGACCACACCACTGCTGCCCGTGTAACCCTGGAACCAATTTAAAATTGCCTACAGCCATGTGTTATTATTTTAGGCCTTCGATGCCTGTCTGCGGTCACTCCTTCCACTAGGCCTCCACTGACCACACCACTGCTGCCCGTGTAACCCTGGAACCAATTTAAAATTGCCTACAGCCAGCCCAATTTTTTTATTTTAGGCCTTCGATGCCTGTCTGCGGTACATTCTTTCAACTACTACTACACTGACCAGGGCACTGCTGCCCAAGTACCCCTGGAACCAATTTAAAATTGCCTACAGCCATGTGTTAATATTTTAGGCCTTCGATGCCTGTCTGCGGTCACTCCTTCCACTAGGCCTCCACTGACCACACCACTGCTGCCCGTGTACCCCTGGAACCAATTTAAAATTGCCTACAGCCATGTGTGATTATTTTAGGCCGTCGATGCCTGTCTGCGGTCACTCCTTCCACTAGGCCTCCACTGACCACACCACTGCTGCCCGTGTAACCCTGGAACCAATTTAAAATTGCCTACAGCCATGTGTTATTATTTTAGGCCTTCGATGCCTGTCTGCGGTCACTCCTTCCACTAGGCCTCCACTGACCACACCACTGCTGCCCGTGTAACCCTGGAAACAATTTAAAATTGCCTACAGCCAGCCCAATTTTTTTATTTTAGGCCTTCGATGCCTGTCTGCGGTACATTCTTTCAACTACTACTACACTGACCAGGGCACTGCTGCCCAAGTACCCCTGGAACCAATTTAAAATTGCCTACAGCCATGTGTTAATATTTTAGGCCTTCGATGCCTGTCTGCGGTCACTCCTTCCACTAGGCCTCCACTGACCACACCACTGCTGCCCGTGTAACCCTGGAACCAATTTAAAATTGCCTACAGCCATGTGTTATTATTTTAGGCCTTCGATGCCTGTCTGCGGTCACTCCTTCCACTAGGCCTCCACTGACCTGTCTACTGCGGCCCGTGTACCCCTTGAACCAACCTAATAAAATATTTAAAAAATTAATTTGATTATAAAAAATAAGATCGTGTTGAGATCTCAAATGCAGACATTTTAACATTAAAAACAAACACACAACAAAAATCTGGAACTGTACTAAAAAGGTCCACCAGCTACAATTACTTTCTCCTGCAAGAAGTTAACTGAAAGGTTTTTTTGGAGTTGTTAACACAGATATGGCATCCACCGAGTGTTGTCCTGTCGCGTCTCCTTTAAATTATTTCCAATAAGATGTTAAACTATTAATTTAATAAAATCAATAATTAAAAAAATAATTGAGTAAGTCAAAAGCACATTGCAAATAAACATTAATTACAAATCAAGAAGCATGGCGCGTCCGAGGGTGAGTAGATACCGAATAAGAATATAATCACCCTCGGGCGCGCAATGCTTATTTACAACAGCCTTCCTTCCTAAGAATCAGCCCTTCCGTGGTGTAGAGAGAGGTTGTTGTTACACTCCAAGGTGTTCCCCAGGTTGCCTTTCCTGAGCTTCGATCTTCCGGCTCTCGTTTACTAGCTGTTGGAAACTACGCTGCATTAGGCCTACAAATTGTGTATGGGTGAAACAGTGGCGCATCTGCGGTCCCTCCTTCCACTAGGCCTCCACTGACCTGTCTACTGCTGCCCGTGTACCCCTTGAACCAACATCTTAAAATAAAAAAATAATTATTTTGATTATAAAAAATAAGATCGTGTTGAGATCTCAAATGCAGACATTTTAACATTAAAAACAAACACACAACAAAAATCTGGAACTGTACTAAAAGGTCCACCAGCTACAATTACTTTCTCCTGCAAGAAGTTAACTGAAAGGTTTTTTTGGAGTTGTTAACACAGATATGGCATCCACCGAGTGTTGTCCTGTCGCGTCTCCTTTAAATTATTTCCAATAAGATGTTAAACTATTAATTTAATAAAATCAATAATTAAAAAAATAATTGAGTAAGTCAAAAGCACATTGCAAATAAACATTAATTACAAATCAAGAAGCATGGCGCGTCCGAGGGTGAGTAGATACCGAATAAGAATATAATCACCCTCGGGCGCGCAATGCTTATTTACAACAGCCTTCCTTCCTAAGAATCAGCCCTTCCGTGGTGTAGAGAGAGGTTGTTGTTACACTCCAAGGTGTTCCCCAGGTTGCCTTTCCTGAGCTTCGATCTTCATGCTCTCGTTTAGTAGGTGTCGGAAAGTAGGCTGCATTAGGCCTAAAAAATGGGGAATGGGGTGGAGAGAGATGGTGTGTTACACTCCAAGGTGTTCTCCAGGTTTCCTCGCCATTGCTTCGATCTTCCGACTCTCGTTTAGTAGTTGTAGAAAACTACACTGCATTAGGCCTACAAAATGGGTATCGGGTGGAGAGAGATGGTGTGTTACACTCCAAGGTGTTCCCCAGGTTTCCTTGCCATTGCTTCGGTCTTCCGACTCTCGTTTAGTAGTTGTAGAAAAGTACACAGCATTAGGCCTACAAAATGGGTATGGGGTGGAGAGAGATGGTGTGTTACACTCCAAGGTGTTCCCCAGGTTGCCTTTCCTGAGCTTCTATCTTCAGGCTCTCATTAAATTGTGGTTAAATGGAACAACTGCATTTGGCGTACTAGTTGGTTTGGGGCCTACTATCGGTGTCTGCCACTCCTTGCTGTTCTCCTGGTTTCCTGTCCTGAAATTCCATTTTCAGCCTCTCGTTAAGTAGTTGTTAATGTTAGACTGCATTTGGCCTACTAGTTGGGTTGGGGCCTACTATCGGTGTCTGCCACTCCTTGCTGTTCTCCTCCACTGAACAAAGCTGTGCCGCCTGTTTACTACGGTTGCCAATTTTGAACTGCATTTCGACTACTTACTGATTTGGCCCTACTCTCTGTGTCAGCCTCTCATTCCAGTTGTCCTCCACTGCAATGCCCCCTGGTTATTCCTGTGTTACCAATTTTGAACTGCATTTAGCCCACTTTCTTCTTTGGGCCTATATCTGTGTTTCCACTTCATCGTGCCCATTGCCCAGCCAGTGATAGATGAGTCTGCTGGTACATTGACCCATAACGCAACATTCCCCGTGCACGCTACACAACAACATTGTGACCCTGCTGAAAGTCAGGTTGCTCTTCCCGCATACCATACCACCTTACACGGGGACAAAGAGGAAGGTGCAGATGAAAGTGCAGGTTCCTTCATCAGGTGGGGGGAGGAATACTAGTTGGCGACGTCACTGGCACAGGGCCTCTCATAGTACGCAAAAGTGTTGCTGCCGGTGGGAGGCGCCCCCGCCGTGCAAACACACCGCTGTACTTTGAGGGGCCCTGTGCCAGTGCCAATGCCAACGAGTGGGCCCCCCCTGCTTGCTCAGGATCACAGCACTTGCAAAGTTGAAATACTTACCTCTCCCTGCTCCACTGCCGTGACGTGGTCCAGATTTACTGGGCCCACTAATTACTTGAACCAGCCCTACCCCCCACAACTTTAGCCAAATGACCCCCAATTTCAAATGCCTTCCAATTATTTTAAGGTAAATTACGCTTGACAAGCTTCATTAAGAAGAATGGATGGTTTTGACATTAAAATGGGCACTCTAGGTGTTTTCCTGGCCCCCACTCACTGCCGACTATGCTGCCCCATTGACTTGCATTGGGTTTCGTGTTTCGGTCGATCCCGACTTTACGTCATAATCGGCCGATTTCACTCGACCCGACTTTGGACATAGTCGGGTTTCGCAAAACCCGGCTCGACTCTAAAAAGGTCAAGGTCGCTCAACTCTAGTCAGAAACGTTCACACACATATATTGAGAATATAGATTCACACACACATATTCACGCCGTGGCAGATATAAAACACACACAGTACACGTGCATATATACTGTACCTGTGTGTGTAATATATACATATAACTTACATTTACATATATACTGTACATGTGCATACATACATATAACTTACGTTTATACACACAGTGCACCTGCATATATATACTGTACATGTGTGTGTAATATATACATTTATACACACATATATGCAGTATTAGAGATGAGCGGACCTGTGGAATTTCGAGTTTTGGTATATAATATATGAACTTTATTCTAACATTCGGTTCAGGTACCAGAACTGCACTCTAACATGAACCAGAACCCGAACCCCATTAAAACAATAAGGACTGGAACTTCTGAGCTGGAAAATCTCTCTGTAACTGATTTTCCCTGGAACTCCGAACATTGCAGCAGATATCTGGGAGACGTTCATGTTCGGTGTTTAGCACCAGACACTAATTGTCCAGTCTGAACCTCGATCTTTTAAGTTCGGGTTCACTCATCTCTATGCAGTACATTTATTATTATTATTATTATTTATTTATATAGCACCATTGATTCCATGGTGCTGTACATGAGAAGGGGTTACATACAAGTTACAAATATCACATACAGTAAACAAACTAACAATGACGGACTGATACAGAGGGGCGAGGACCCTGCCCTTGCGGGCTTACATTCTACAGGATTATGGGGAAGGAGACAGTAGGTTGAGGGTTGCAGGAGCTCCGGTGTTGGTGAGGCGGTAGCTCCGGTGTTGGTGAGGCGGTAGCTCTGGTGTTGGTGAGGCGGTAGCTCCCAGTGTGGCAACATACAGTACAGACTTCTAGAACTCCTGGAACTGCAGCAAATGTGCCATTTCCCAGATTCTCTCCTGGGCTACTTCCTCCACTTAAAACTGGTCCTCACTACTCCTTTGGATGGCAGCCAAACAGGCCTCTTACCCTTGTCCCTTTTTTATGCTCCAGCACTGAGGAGACGTGTGACCCTGCACTAAGTGGCCGCATGTTACACAATCTGAGACACAGCTGCCATCACAGTAACGATCTTAAAGGTGATGGAAATAATAATGAATCATCATAATAATCATCAACTTCAGTGTAAAAAAGGTAAAATATCCTGAAAAAAAGTATTAAAAATAAATTACTTTGTAGAGTCCAAGGTATGGTCAACATAGAACCTAAATAACCCACAATGCTTCACATCACCCAGAGTATACAATGTGTCAGAAGAACAATAAGACATGACATTTGGCAATTTAAGCAATATTTCAGTGGAACAACTCTTGTCTTGATTGTCCTTGGAAATCCAAGTCAAAACTGCTTGAAGAGATGTTCCCCTTCCTATGATAATGCTCTTTTGGATATGAAAGTGCTTCTCACTAAATTAGAATATCAACAAAAAGTGAATTAAATTCAGTTCTCCAATACAAAAAGTGAATCTCATATATTCTATAGAGTCGTTACACACAGAGCGATCTATTTCATGTGTTTATTTCTGTTAATGTTGATGATTATGGCTTACAGCCAATGAAAACCCAAAAGTCATTATCTCAGTAAATTAGAATACTTTATAACACCAGCCTGAAAAATGATTTTAAAATCCGTAATGTTGGTCTACTGAAATGTGTGATGATCAGTAAATGTACTCAGTACTTGGTCCGGGTTCCATTGGCATCAATTACTGCATCAATGCGGCGTGGCATGGAGGCGATCAGCCTGTGGCGCTGCTGAGGGGTTATGGAAGCCCAGGTTGCTTTGATAGCAGCCTTCAGCTCGTCTGCATTGTTGGGTCTTGAGTCTCTCATCTTCCTCTTGACAATACTCCATAGATTCTCTATGGATTAAGGTCAGGCGAGTTTGCTGCCAATCAAGCCCAGTGATACTGTTGTTTTTACACCAGGCATTGGTACTTTTGGCCGTGTGGACAGGGGCCAAGTCCTGCTGGAGAATGACATTTCCATCTCCAAAAAGCTTGTTGGGAGAGGGAAGCATGAAGTGCTCTACAATGTCCTGGTAGACGGCTGTGCTGACTTTGGGTCTTGATAAAACCCAGTGGACCTACACCAGCAGATGACATGGCTCCCAAACCATCACTGATTGTGGAGATTTCACCCTAGACCTCCAGCAGCTTGGATTGTGGTCTCTCCACTCTTCCTCCAGACTCTGGGACCTGGATTTCTAAATGAAATGCAAAATTTACTTTCATCTGAACACAACACCTTGGACCACTTACAACAGTCCGGTTCTTGTTCTTCTTGGCCCAGGTAAGATGCTTCTGGCGTTGTCTATTGGTCATGAGCGGCCGGACACAAGGAATGTGACACTTGTAGCCCATGTCCTGGAGACCTCTGTGTGTGGTGAAGCAATGACTCCAGCAGCAGTCCTCTCCTTGTGAATCTCCCCCACATTACTGAATGGTCTTTTCTTAACAATCCTTTCCAGGCTGCGGTTCTCCCGGTTGCTTGTGCACCTTCTTCTACCACACTTTTACTTCCACTCTACTTTCCATTAATCTGCTTGGATACAGCACTCTGTGAACAGCCGGCTTCTTCAGCAATGATCTTTTGTGGCTTCCCCTCCTTGTGGAGTGTGTCAGTGACGCCTTCTGGACATCTGTCAGGTCAGAGTCTTCCCCATGATTGTGGAGCTACGGAAACAGACTAAGGAACCTTTATAAACACTTAGGAAGCATTTAAAGGTGTTTTTTGTTAATTATTCTAATTTACTGAGATAATGACTTTTGGGTTTTCATTGGCTGTAAGCCATAATCATCAACATTAACAGAAATAAACACGTGAAATAGATCACTCTGTGTGAAATGACTCTATAGAATATTATAATATATGATATTCACTTTTTGTATTGAAGAACTGGAATAAATTCACTTTTTGATGATATTCTAATTTAGTGAGAAGCACTTGTATATGATACAAGTTTATACATTGTGATGGGAGATAGTAGCGCTCTGCAGAATATGTTACCGCTACATATAACGATTAATAAATATTTACAAGCAGACAGACATGAAAGTGTGCAGATTCCCCCCTGTAGCACATTGGCTCCTCATTGTTTGCCCGTAAGCTCCTTCGTATTTGAGCCAGCGGCTATAACGAGCGGCGGGGCACGCTATAGCTCTGCGCGGTATTTGGCAGCAGTTAAAGGGAAATTTATGCTATTTATAAATGTATTTATTTGTATTACTTATTGGTTCGGTGCCATCGTTTTCTGGGTTTTGGCAGAGATATAAAGCTGAAGTAATGACTTACAGGTACAGACTGATACAATGAGATGATCCAGCTCTTCAAGGAATGTGGAAATGACGCTGGCTTTATTTTTAGGGTAGAACATTTAAAGCTCATCTACCTCGCTGTAAGTGGGAGACGATCAGGATCGGATTTTATAGATGCTCTCACCAATTCTACTGTTTTGGGGGGTCGGAGATTCGTGAATTTCAGATTTAAAAGTGGAATATTCCACCTTAGCAATAATTCCACCTTAAATTTAAGCCCAAGAGGAAAAAATGTACAGGATGACTTTAATTTTCTACCATTATCAGAATGTTGTGATTAAAATGGGTTTTCTCATCTTCATCCGCACCGCACGCCTTTTCTTTGATGGAGGGCAGTGTTCTCATCATGATTGACAGTTCGGACCTTCGGTTTGGTTTAGCTGCTGATCCGATCCTAGGAAACTGGCCACCGCTGATAGAAAGCAGAGGTGACCGATAACCTAGGCAAAAAGCAATACAAAATAGAATTAAGAATATCTGTTCTTGAGAATCGAGAGGATTTTTGTTAGGCATTAAATTGAAACGTTGCTTGTTTTTATGAACCCATTTGCAATTTTAACCATTTACAAGGATGAGACAACTAGTGGTGAGCGGACTCGTAAAAGTTCGGGTCTGGTACCAAGCCTGAACTACATTACAAAGTTCCCCAATACTGTGCTCAAACTAAAACCAGAACCTGAACCCCATTGAAATCAATGTGGACCGGACTTTGGAGCTGGAAAATGTCTATCTCTGCCCTCCGAACAATGCAACGAGCACTAACGGACCGATGCGAACCGTGAACTTTTAAGTTCTCTCACCTCTGGAGACGACCTCTTCAATGATGCCACAAATGAAAAGTGAGTTCGATTTTTGGGTAATTTTAGCATAAACATTATAAGACTGTCACCGGAAATAAGCAGCAGATTATCCGAATTTGTGGATTCAGAAAATGTAGTAATAATGGAATTTCACTATATGCAGAATAGATAAGTGCGCGTGGCCTCGGCGGAGGGCGCTCAGTCTGTTGTGAGCGTGGAATGATTCCTGTGACCTCTGAAGGAAATCTGATTACACTACAGTAAAACTTGTGGTTTTCCTGCGCTGCAGCCGGCATCAGAATCAGTGAGCGTCACCGGCAAATGTCAGCTCCACTTAGCTAAAAGTGAGATATCTGACACCAAAGAAGCCTCGCCAGGAAGAAGAACATCGCGCCGCGAGGACGTGTGGAGAACATCGTGATATTAGCGCCACGAATCGAGGGGGAACGGTGCAACTACAAGTATGGCTGCAGCACCAGAGGGAACGGCGAGAAGAGCAACCAAAGAGTCCGAGAAATGTGCAGAATAATATAGAAATTCACTGATGAATTACATCATCCATAATACATGAAGCTACAGAATAACGTAATCATGCTCCATGTATTTATCCAATCTCTACAGGATGTGTTATACCTCTCATATCTAGCATCTATCTATTATCTATCTATTATCTATCTATCGATCTATCTATTATCTATCATCTATTTATTATCTATCTATCTATTATTTATTATCTATTATCTATCATCTATCTATTATCTATTATCTGTCTATTATTTATTATCTATCTATCATCTATCTATCTATCTATTATCTATTATCTATCTATTATCTATCTATTATCTATTATCTATCTATTATCTATTATCTATCTATCTATTATCTATCTATCTATCATTATCTATCTATTATCTATCTATCATTATCTATCTATTATCTATCTATCTATCATTATCTATCTATTATTTATTATCTGTCTATCTATGTATGCATCTACCCCATCCCACCTCCTCCCCAACCCCAACACCACACTTTTCCCATCCATCCCTAACCCACCTCTTCAACCTATCACTATCTTCTGGCACCTTCCCTTCTGCTTTCAAACATGCCACAATCACGCCTATCCTTAAAAAGCCAACCCTTGACCCAAGAGCTATGTCCAGCTATCGCCCAATATCACTGCTCCCGTTCGCTTCCAAACTCCTGGAGCAGCACGTCCATGCTGAACCTTCCTCCCACCTCTCATCTAACTTGTTCTTTGACAATCTACAATTTGGTTTCCGCCCCCATCACTCAACTGAGACAGCCCTCACCAAAATCACTAACGACCTACTTACCGCCAAAGCTAATGGATAATACTCTGTACTCCTCCTTCTAGACCTCTCCTCTGCTTTCGACACAGTTGACCACTGCCTCCTACTACAGATCCTCTCCTCCTTTGGCATCAAAGACCTCGCCCTATCCTGGATCTCCTCATACCTTTCCAACCGCACATTCAGCGTCTCCCACTCCCACACTACCTCCTCATCCCACCCTCTCTCTGTTGGAGTCCCCCAAGGCTCTGTTCTAGGACCCCTACTCTTCTCAATCTATACACTTGGCTTGGGACAACTCATAAAGTCCCATGGATTCCAGTACCATCTATATGCCGATGACCCTCAGATCTACCTCTCTGGCCCAGACGTCACCGCTCTGCTGTCCAGAATCCCAGAGTGCTTATCAGCCATATCCTCCTCCTTCTCCTCTCGCTTCCTCAAACTCAATGTGGACAAATCTGAACTCATCATCTTTCCTCCATCCCATAGATCTTCCTTACCTGACCTATCTATCGCAATCAATGACATCATGCTTTCCCCTGTACCCGAAGTCCGCTGCCTCGGAGTAACCTTCGACTCTGCCCTGTCCTTCAAACCACACATCCAAGCTCTTTCCACCTCCTGTCGCCTCCAGCTCAAAAATATCTCCAAAATCCGTCCTTTCCTCAACCCCCAATCTACTAAAATGCTTGTGCATGCCCTCATCATCTCCCGTCTTGACTACTGCAAAATCCTTTTCTGCGGCCTCCCTGCTAACACCCTTGCACCTCTCCAGTCCATCCTTAACTCTGCTGCCCGACTAATTCATCTTTCTCCTCACTACTCCTCTGCTTCCCCCCTCTGCAAATCTCTTCACTGGCCCCTATTCCCTCAGCGTATCCAGTTCACATTACTAATACTGACCTACAAAGCCGTCCATAACCTGTCCCCTCCATATATCTCTGAACTAATCTCCCGATATCTTCCCTCACGTGATCTCCGGTCCTCCCAAGACCTCCTTCTCTCCTCCACACTTATCTGCTCCTCACCCAACCGCCTCCAAGACTTCTCCCGAATATCCCCCATCCTCTGGAACTCCACGCCTCAACACGTCCGACTATCAACCACATTCGGATCCTTCAGACGGAACCTGAAAACCCATCTCTTCAGGAAAGCCGACAGCCTGCACTGACCTCGCTGCCTCCTCACCACTACCAAAGCTACTGCCTCACCAACACCGGAGCTACCGGCTCACCAACACCGGAGCTACCGCCTCACCAACACCGGAGCTCCTGCCTCACCAACACCGGAGCTACCGCCTCACCAACACCGGAGCTCCTGCAAGCTTCAACCTACTGTCTCATTCCCCATAATCCTGTAGAATGTAAGCCCGCAAGGGCAGGGTCCTCGCCCCTCTGTATCAGTCTGTCATTGTTAGTTTGTTTACTGTAAGTGATATCTGTAACTTGTATGTAACCCATTCTCATGTACAGCACCATGGAATCAATGGTGCTAGAGAAATAAATAATAATAATAATAATCTATCTATCTATGTAATAAATATCCAATATTTATGCTTCTCACCAAGACCTCAGCGGTTCCTTTAACCTCCGTACACATGAATCTAGAGCTGTCCATGTGAAGAGACCTCTCCAGACCTCTCCATTATGGGTGTCACATAATGGAGCTTCATTCTCAAATGTAACCAATATCTATCAAGCATTGCATATACTGTGAAATTGCCATAAATACAAAACTACTAAGATCTCCAGCCCTGAAAGTTACACAACTTCTTGTCTTCCTGGAGGGAATGTCAGCCTAGAACTACTTGCAGGGAGCTTTTGTGCAGTTTCCAGGGCTGGTGTCCTTGCAGAGACCTGAGATGAGGATGCTCAATGCCAGGAGTCTGCTGAGTCATGTACAGCAGGGGTGTCAAACTGCATTCCTCGAGGGCCGCAAACAGGTCATGTTTTCAGGATTTCCTTGTATTGCACAGGTGATAATTTAATCACCTGCACAGAATGATTCCAGCACCTTGTGTAATGCAAAGGAAATCTTGAAAACAAGCATGGTCTGAGGCCCTCGAGGAATGCAGTTTGACACCCCTGGTGTAAAGCCTCTGGATTCTGCAGCATGACTACAGTTTTCATTGGCGTGATAACTCATGTAGTGACGTATGAAGTTAGGTTTAGTGTATTAGTGTATTCTAGGGTACGGCGTCCTGTCCACTTGTGCGTTTTGGGCCATAATTACTCCATATTCTTATAATATTCAATTCTCCATACACATCACGGCCCATAAAAATTTCAATATCTGCCCAGATGTTTGTGAACACATATGTGGATTAAACCAATTCAAGGTCTAAGTCTACAAACAGACTTTATCGTGACTTTGATTTTGTTTCCATAGATACATCCGAGACATGTTGGCATTTGAGATCTTAAATCCTGGCGCTTGCACCGCAGTTTTATGCTTATAAAGGATTTATTAGCCATTTTCCATAATCAGATGTGATAACCAAGGAGAGCAAGGTTCTGACAGTGTCGCTGCTGATTGTACGCAAATTATCTCCCAGAGAAATATGGTTAGAAAATAACAATATGGGCTGATTAGAGGGGATCTCAGGCTGATTCCTCGAGAGCGCAAAATATTGTTTAGGGCTTTATTCTGGCTGCAGAAAATATAAATAAACATGTCGGGTGTACAGGACATATGAGATGGGGCTGAGATTATTGTAAATTGCTCAATTCTGGAAAAAGATTGAGCAAGGGGAAAAAAAGATATAACTCAATATTTTATACACTACTAAAACACTTTTTTTCCATCTTTTGACTAGCACTTGCTTATTACTGTGATTTTTTTTTACAACAGAGTATTTTTGACCTCACTGTGCTCTTTTGTGTCTTCAAGTTTCTTGGTGGTGTGTGAACAGGTTCTTACAGACTTGTTCACTGTGCAAGTAGCCCATGTGTTTCTGGTTCTATAATTGTTCTCTTGTTTCTACAAGACTAGGGAGTCCACCACTCCTTATGGGTCATTTGCATCAAAGCTGTTCCATCCAGCATGTCCACATGGATATTCCCTCACTGAACCCTGCTCATACAGGTACTATACAGATGATCAGGTTTTTAAATACATCAGATAGGTATTATATACATTAGGTAGGACTGCTCTATATGGGTATACCTTGACGATTGGTGGAGCAGCTTAGTATACTTTTTTTTTGCAAAAAAACGTATCAACTAAATACCCTGTTTTTTCCATCTTTTGGCTAGAAACTAGCACTTGCTTATTACTGTGATTTTTTTTACAACAGAGTATTTTTGACCTCACTGTGCTCTTTTGTGTCTACTACTAAAACACTGCAGAATTAAAGGACCTGTCCATCTCTGCAAAATCTCTATTATCCCAAAGCATCTAAATTAAATATACAATAGTCATAATAAAAAGCATCTGGTATCGTCATGTGTGCAATGCTCCTACGGTCTCCTATGTGTCACCATGGTAACAGAATGTAAACTAATGATGTATCAAATTGTAAACAATGTATCTTTTAGTTCTTCTTAGATAGGTGAGAAAAAAGTTAGATAGATAGCTAAATAGATATGAAAAGTTAAGAAGAAGCAGCACTCCATTAATAGGCAACAATTGTGGACTTTATATAGCTGGAAGATAATTGATGTATTCTAGATACAGTAGATAGACATGAGGTAGAGATGTAGATAGATTTAAGGTCATACTATTACAATATATCAATCTGAGGCTATGGTATAATCTATGGAGAGTAAAACTAGGAGAGTCACTAGTAGAGAAGGATCTGGGTGTACTTGTAGATCATAGATGAAATAACAGCAGGTAATGCCAAAGAGTGGCTTCTAAAGCCAGCAGGATATGGTCATTATGGTATTGAAAGAGGCACGGACTCCCGGGACAGGGATATAATATGCCCACGTTACAAAGTGTTAGTGCCGCCTTATTTGGGATATACAGTTTGGTTTGGGGCCCCAGTTCATAGAATGGACACATCAGAGTCAGGAATGGACACATCAGAGTCAGAAAGGAACAAAGAGCCACAGAAGAGAGTCATGATCGAGCTTAGCTATGAGGAACGCTAAAGATGATAACATTTACAGCATATGGTCTTAAGAAGAGACTAGTGATGACCCAACGTCCTCGAGTGCTAACGTGCTCAAAAAATATGTTAGAGTCCCACGCGGCAGCATGTCTCACCTCTGTTCGACAGCTGCAACATATGCCTTGATTGCCTAAGTAACAGGCAATCCCTGCATGCGTTGCGGCTGTCTAACACCCGCGAGACATAAAGCCGCTGGTAATCGAACATATTTTTTGAGCATACGCAAAATACGTGGTCAACACCTGAGAATGCTTCGCTAACATCTTATCAGAGCACGTTCGCTCATCACTAGACGAGACGTCTAAAGAGGCACATGATTGATTTCTAAATGGCCCATACAAAAAGTACAGTCAAAAGCTGATTCATGTGAAACCCCCTAAAAAGACAAGAGGGCACTCCTTCTGCCTTGAGAAATGAAAGGTTCAATCTCCAGAGGAGACAAGGCTCCTTTACCGTAAGAACTGTTAAGTGTAAGAGTGATGACTTCACGAACAGAAGATTTCGCGGGGGGCAGCTTATGGTGCGAACCATCGGTTTAAAAAAAACCAAAAACATAAATACTGATGTAACTGTATACAATTCTTGTTATGAATATTGATCTGGTTGACTGGCACTCAGAACGAGGAGTAAAAACTTGCCCCCTTAAATTAAACAACATTTTAATTGTACCTACAGCCTTACCTTTCTCTCCCCATCCGTTGAATTTCATGGACTTGTTTCTTTTTTTACCATAGAGCAGGGGTAGCATTAGCCCATAAGCCCTGGCACCTGAGAGGGCCTCATTGCCTGTTTGATATATAAAAAGACACAAGGACGGTAAGTAGTGGAGGATAGCTACGAATATTTCTTTGGAGCCCAGGAGCTTAAAATTACATCTTAGCACTCAAGAGTGTAACCTTCAACCATTTGCAGTCATGATATCCATGCTCAGCCTTTACAACAACTTCAAAATCATTTCCATTTCTATATGATAAAGGTAAGAAAATAACAACATTTATTAGAATTGAATAGTGCAACGATTCCTGATATTCCACAACATTCTCCTGAGCTTTGACGAGATCTCAAGGTTTGGAATCATCTTCCGTAGAAACTTATTTTTAAAGAAACTCAGTGGTTCTAAGACAGTAAACAACTCAGATCAGTCCTCCTCATCATCACCCATGAGATAAAGTGTTTCTGATTAAGTGAATTATCCGTAACGCCATCTAGGAGACAAGATCCAGGTCATGAATAATAATCTGCCTTGCAGGATCATGTAAGTAATTACCAGGAGAAGAATTGTTTTTATTGAGTTGATATAAAAATCGAATGAAGTCAGAAAGCAACAGAGACCGACACTTGTTAAAAACATCAATTAAAAAGAGAAAGATGAGTATTATTAGCCCGAATCCTTATACCTGAGATCAATAAATGGCATTATCTTTTTCACCTGAGGAATAGAAACACATTCCAACTTATTTTTTTTTTCCAAAAATTTTGCATATCTTATGCTAATGTAAATCAAATGTTCGGAAAGGTAGAAAAAAAAATGAGACAAATGGGGCATTTTGGAATATTTCCAAGAAGTGAAGGAAACTGCTGATAACGCTGAATTCCAGATAATTTAGTCTCAAATGGGAATCCATAGCACAATTATATTGTTCCTGTTCTGACACAATCCTGATTTCGCACTTCTTTAAGCTTTGCGTTCTGTAATTTCAATTCCCTACTCCGACTTGGCCAATTGCATTTTCTTAGGCTTTTATTCCTGCTCGGAAAACGTGAGGAAGGAATGTGTTACATGACCTTGGTGTCTTTACAGTTGATTACAAAACGCCGTGTTCCAGTACAGAAGCTTTTGGTGTCTCGTGTCTTAAATTGATATGGTGCCTTGCACTAAAAGCCATCGAGGGAAGACGACATCTGTAGATGGTGTAAAGGTCAAAGCGCTGTTAAACATTAGTCTAATAATATAGATAAGCAGAGGTGCGACACTAATACACTGGAAACACCATTTGTTGGCAATACCCTCTGTGATACAGATAAAGAAAAAGCATCAACATTTGTCTGCACTGAGAACTCGTTGCATTGTATCACCTTGTGCATTCTTTTTTATCCACATCATCTTAGCCACTACGTCCTCTTGCAGTCGGGGTCGGGACGTAGCTAAAAGTCACAGCCCTCTTTAGTCAGAAGGCTTCCTGCCTTCTCCTTTTATCCCAACGCCAAATGGATTTTATACTTGGACGAAATCTCAGTTTGCTCATAAATTTTGGTGCATTTTGTCTAAATTGATTAGTGCAAACATTGCTCATTAACTATGGCCACGCAGAATAGAAAGCTTTAGCTTCTGAATGGAATTGTCTCCCGATACCGTAGTTTAACCAAGTAACAAAGTATAGGACTGACATGACTCCACTCTCCAGTATTGGCAGTGACTACTCAATGGAAGATCCAACTTCACTCATGATGTCACCAGGCTGCACAGCTTCACAGATATACTGTAAGGTCTGGTCCGAGCCTTGGTTCTACACATCTTCACCCAACTGTTGCCTATTGATAAAATATTACATTAATGGATATCTTAAATCCGCCAGATCTTAAATGGCTCTCTACAAAGGGGCATCTAAGCATTGGACCATCCTCTAAGACCTCCATATGCTTTAAAGGGCAAATGACCTGGAGTTTATTCATTAGACTCTTCCATTGAAGTGAAATATTAAATATCCCTAACTTATCACAACCAGATTATGGCACAGAGGATCTATGGGAGTGAAGAATCGCCTACCATAAAATTATAGCATGGTTAATGGCACATGGGATTTCTGTGACTGGGGATTAAATCCATGTATTGACCATAAAAGCTAAAAATGGGAATTATGAGGAGATCAAGTTCTTAGAGCAATATCAGAGTGATGAAGTTGATTGGAATCTTGAAAAAAAAATGATGTACATTATAAACTGAACTCAAAATGTGTGCATCCGGTTCATTAAGACTTGTTGACGAAATTGAGAGCAATGCTCAACCTTGGAAATGAGCACATTCGGTTCTTTCGAAAAAAGAATAAGAATCTGGACCTAGTTGTACAGTGTAGAAGTGAAACCACTGCAGCCAAATGAAATTTACATCTCCATCACTGTGTCAAGCCACTCAGACGAACAGACAAAGCCAGAAGTGCCTTACCTGGACCAAGTACACATGGACTTTTGTCAGTGGTCCAAAGTGCTATTTTAATATGAAAGTACATTTTGCATTTCATTTGGAAATCATGGTCCCAGAGTCTGGAGGAAGAGTGGAGAGGCCACAATCCAAGCTGCTGGAGGTCTAGTGTGAAGTCTCCACAGTCAGTGATGGTTTGGGGAGCCATGTCGTCTCCTGGTGTAGGTCAACTGTGTTTTATCAAGACCAAAGTAAGCGCAGCCGTCTACCAGGACATTGTAGAGCACTTCGTGCTTCCTTCTGCTGGCAAGCTTTTTGGAGATGGAAATGTCATTCTCCAGCAGGACTTGGAACCTGTCCTGGAACCTGTCCGTGTCATGATCCAGTCCTGAGTTTGCTTTCAGCTGTCTTGTCTCTGGATAGGAAGTGAATCCCCTCTGCCTGGTTGTGAAGATGGCTGGGCTATTTCAGTCCTCTGCGGCCCGCGGGCCAGTGTCAGCTATAGTTCATGCTTCCTGGCTTGAACCCCTGACCTGCATACCTGTATTAGTGATGCTTGTGCCTCTGACTGCCTGTACTTGTGTATGACTCGACCTGATCTCTGGACTTCGCCCCTTGTTTTCCATCTCTGATACCACGCTTCCCGACTGGCTTCGACTCTGGCTTGTACCCCGACTTCGTCTTACATCACACGTTTTGGTTACCATGTTCCCGGTAGGCTCTAATTTCTTGCTTGTCCCTGGCTATGTGTTTTGCTGTTATCTTTGGTACTTCAGCTCCTGACAGTTTTGGATTCGGCTTGTCTGACTACTCTTTCGTTACCTGTGGCATCTGTGCTGCTCAGTGTTGCTACGCTGTGTGTGCAACCTCTTCCCTCACCAGCACCCCCTGGTGGAGGTTGCACTATACTGCACTGCAGCAGCACATTACAGTCCACACTGCCAAAAGTACTAATACCTGGTTTACAAACAATAGTATCACTGTTTGATTGGCAGCAAACTCACCTGACCTTAACCCCATAGAGAATCTTGATCTATCTATCAAGAGAAAGATGAGTCACCAGACCCAACAATGCAGGCGAGCTGAAGGCTGCTATCAAAGCAACCTGGGCTTCCATAACCCCTCAGCAGTGCACAGGCTGATCGCCTCCATGCCACGCCGCATTGATGCAGTAATTGATGCAAAAGGAGCCGCGACCAAGTACTGAGTGCATTTACTGAACAGACATTTCAGTAGGACGACATTTCTGATTTGAAAATCATTTTTCAAGCTGGTGTTATTAAGTATTCTAGTGTGTGTAATGACTGTATAGTATATGAGTTTCACTTTTTCTATTGAAGAACTGAAATAAAGTAACTTTTTAATGATATTCTAATTTAGTGAGAAGCACCTGTATGTTTCAAAGAGCATTATCATAGGAAGGGGAACACCTCTTCAAACAGTTTTGACTTGGATTTCCAAGGACAATCAAGACAAGAGTTGTTCCACTGAAATATTGCTTAAATTGCCAAATGTTATGTCTTATTGTTCTCCTGACACATTGTATACTCTGGGTGATGTGAAGCATTGTGGGTTAATTAGGCTCTATATTGGACTCTTCAAAGTCATTTATTTTTTATAATTTTTATCAGGATATTTTACCTTGATGATATTCTAATTTTGTGAGAAGCTATCTATCTATCATCTATTATCTACCTATCTATATTATCCATCTATCCATTATCTATCTATCTATCTATCTATCTATCTATCTATCTATCATCTTTTTATTATCTATCTATTATTTATCTATTATCTATCTATCTATTATTTATCTATTATCTATCTATCTATCTATTATTTATCTATTATCTATCTATCTATCTATCTATCTATTATCTATCTATTTATTATCTATCTATTATCTATCTATTTATTATCTATCTATTATCTATCTATCTATTATCTATCTATTTATTATCTATCTATTATCTATCTATTTATTATCTATATATTATCTATCTATCTATCTATCTATTATCTATCTATCTATCTATTATCTATCTATTTATTATCTATCTATTATCTATCTATTTATTATCTATCTATTATCTATCTATTATCTATCTATCTATTATCTATTATCTATTATCTATTATTTATCTATTAGCTATCTATCTATTATCTATTATCTATCTATTATCTATCATCTATCTATTTATCTATTATCTATCTATCTATTTTCTGTCTATTATCTATCTATCTATCTATCTATCTATCTACGGTATCTATATATTATCTATTATTTATCTATTATCTCTCTATTATATATCTATCTATTATCTATCTATTATCTATCTATCTATTAGCTACCTATGTATTATCTATCTATTATCTATCTATTATCTATCTATCTATTATCTATTATTTATATATCATCTTTCTATTATCTATTATCTATTATCTATTATTTATCTATTATCTATCTATTATCTATCTATCTATTATCTATCTATCTGTCTATTATTTATTATCTATCTATTATCTATATATCATCTATCTATTATCTATATATCTATCTATCTATCTATTTTTTATAAACTATCTATAAATTCTCTCTCTCTCTGATGTATGATCGTTGATGCATTCGGTAAATGTCTGCAGCTGATGTTTTTTCCACTCTCCATTACAGAGAAGTTATTTCAGTACAAATATTCCACAATTCCATGTTGACTTTATTCCTGGTTTGGCTCCAGAAAAGATCCTTGAGAGCGAGCGCATGTACAGATTTATCAGGCCTTTTACATTACATTATACCCTTGTTTCTGTGTCTTTTTTGCACTTCACTCTTAATATGTTTTGGTTTCGGGTGGAATCTGTCCAAACTGCCTGCGGCAATAGAGAAACGAGTCAATGACTTGCTATTTACATACACATCTGGTGGGTAGAGAAATACTCGCATGTTATATTGTATATACCTGCAGAGTCATTGATTGTGTTATGACCTCTCCAAGCCGGTGCCTCTGGAGCGAGAACATCTGGCTTTCATATAAGACCCTGCACAAATAATGTCTAAAAAGCTGCCTATGGTAAAATATATTCTTTTAAACAGACATAAAAAAAAAACATTTCCACTGTGATTTTGCGGTTTATCCACTTTAGAATGAAAGTGGTTTAAAAAAAAAAATAAAGTAAAAAAAAACAACTCACCGGAGAGATTCATGTTTAAAGTGGGCGTCTTGGAGAATCTGTAAATATGAAATGACCCGAGGCGAAGATACGAATGGTTGGAATATGCGGGATTCTTGCCAACCGCAATCTGACACTTAATTTAAATAAAAGAGGCTACTGGAACGAGCCCAACGCGGGGAGAACAGGAGTGATATCATTTATCATACTGCTATCAGTCATTTGGGAAGCAGGAGACGAATACCAGGTGGGACATGATGGACACGCAGGGGTTCGCCTATAGGAGAGCGCACGACGTCAGCGGTTCGCACCGGAGACTTTGAAGGGGAGCAGATTAGTAGGATGTAATTGAAAAAACATAAATTTGTAGCTAAAGCCCAATAGACCACTAAACCTCAATTATTACAGTAGTTGCTCAGAGAAGACTATGACTTCACTATTTTTTATATCACAAGAAGTTATATTGCTTGTTCGGTTCAATATATATTTTTCTTGCGCAGAAGCAGAACAAGCAGAACAAGCTTGAGGGTTGTCTTCACATTTTGGTAAACCTCGTTATTGTGAAAGCTGATTGTTTAAGTTGGACATCTACAGTTAGGTCCATATATATTTGGACAGAGACAACATTTTTCTTATTTTGGTTACAGACATTACCACAATGAATTCTAAACAAAACAATTCAGATGCAGTTGAAGATCAGACTTTCAGCTTTCATTTGAGGGGATCCACATTAAAATTGGATGAAGGGTTTAGGAGTTTCAGCTCCTTAACATGTGCCACCCTGTTTTTAAAGGGACCAAAAGTAATTGGACAATTGACTCCAAGGCTATTTCATGGACAGGTGTGGGCAATCCCTTCGTTATGTCATTCCCAATAAGGCAGATAAAAGGCCTGGAGTTGATTTGCGGTGTGGTGCTGCATTTGGAAGGTTGTGCTGTGAAGTAAACATGCGGTAAAGGAGCTCTCCATGCAGGTGAAACAAGCCATCCTTAAGCTCTGAAAACAGAAAAAACCAATCCGAGAAATTGCTACAATATTAGGAGTGGCAAAATCTACAGTTTGGTCCATCCTGAGAAAGAAAGAAAGCACTGGTGAACTCATCAATCCAAAAATACCTGGGCGCCCACGGAAGACAACAGTGGTGGATGATCGCAGAATTATTTCCATGGTGAAGAGAAACCCCTTCACAACAGCCGACCAAGTGACCAACACTCTCCAGGAGGTCGGCGGATCAATATCCAAATCTACCATAAAGAGAAGACTGCATGAAAGTAACTACAGAGGGTTCACTGCACGGTGCAGCCACTCATAAGCATCAAGAATAAAAAGGCTAAAAAACATCTAAAAAAGCCGCACAGTTCTGGAAGAACATTCTATGGACAGATGGAACCAAGATCAACCTCTACCAGAATGATGGAAAGAGAAAAGTATGGTGAAGGCGCGGTCCAGCTCATGGTCCAAAGCATACCACATCATCGGTAGAACACGGTGGAGGCAGTTTGATGGCGCGGGCATGCATGGCTGCCAGGGGCACTGGGTCACTAGTGTTTATTGATGATGTGACACAGGACAGAAGCAGCCGAATGAATTCTGAGGTATTCAGAGCCGCCATACTGTGTGCTCAGATCCAGCCAAATGCAGCCAAACTGATTGGTCGTCGTTTCATACTACAGATGGACAATGACCCAAAACATAAAGCCAAAGCAACCCAGGAGTTTATTAAAGCAAAGAAGTGGAATATTCTTGAATGACCAAGACAGTCACCTGATCTCAACCCAATTGAGCAGCATTTCACTTGTTAAAGACTAAACTTCAGACAGAAAGGCCCACAAACAAACAGCAACTGAAAACCACCACAGTGAAGGCCTGGCAGAGCATCAAAAAGGAGGAAACGCAGCGGCTGGTGATGTCCATGAGTACAAGACTTCAGGCAGTCATTGCCAACAGAGGGTTTTCAACCAAGTACTAAAAATGAACATTTTATTTAAAATTATGTAATCTGACCAACTACTTTTGGTCCCTTTAAAAACAGGGTGGCACATGTTAAGGAGCTGAAACTCCTAAACCCTTCATCCAATTTTAATGTTGATACCCTCAAATGAAAGCTGAAAGTCTGAACTTCAACTGCATCTGAATTGTTTTGTTTAAAATTCATTGTGGTAATGTCTATAACCAAAATTAGAAAAATGTTGTCTGTCCAAATATATATGGACCTAACTGTACATTATGAGGCAGCTACAGCCCCGGAAGTCTCACAGACATATTTTTCATGTAAAGAAAAAACATTTATTTTTCGCATATAGAAGCACATCTAGAGCGTATAGAGGTTATAGTAACTTGTTGATGCTTTTATTTTCACTGTTCTGAAAGCACCTTGGCACCATTGGGTGGCTACTTGATCAGGCAGCTACAACCCGCTGTACGCATTTTTGGTGCAAAGCAAAAGTGTTTATTTTTTTTCATGCGGAGGCACAACTAGTTTAATCGATGCATTCATTTTTTGGTACAATTATTCTCAATATTTTTCCAAGCTGATTGTTTCCGTTGGAGTGGAACAAACCCTTTTTTGGTCCAAAGCAAAAAAAATAAAATAAAATCCCCACACAGAGGCACGGCAAGCTTTATCTTTGCAGTAACTTTATATGAATAATTTACTCACATTGTATCAAAAAGGTATTCTTAATGGTTACCGGCATAATAATAATAATAATAATAATTTTTATTTATATAGCGCCAACATATTCCGCAGCGCTTTACAAATGATAGAGGGGACTTGTACAAACAATAGACATTACAGCATAACAGAAATACAGTTCAAAACAGATACCAGGAGGAGTGAGGGCCCTGCTGCTCGCAAGCTTACAAACTATGGGGAAAAGGGGAGACACGAGAGGTGGATGGTAACAATTGCTTTAGTTATTCGGACCAGCTATAGTGTAAGGCTCGGGTGTTCATGTAAAGCTGCATGAACCAGTTACCTGCCTAAGTATGTAGCAGTACAGACACAGAGGGCTAATACTGCATAAAGTGTATGAGAACATGATGCGAGGAACCTTTTTTTTTTGTTTTTTTTTTATAAATAGGCCACACAGGGATAATTAGGTTAATGCATTGAGTCGGTAGGCCAGTCTGAACAAATGAGTTTTTAGGGTACGCTTAAAACTGTGGGGATTGGGGATTAATCGTATTAACCTAGGTAGTGCATTCCAAAGAATCGGCGCAGCACGTGTAAAGTCTTGGAGACGGGAGTGGGAGGTTCTGATTATTGAGGATGCTAACCTGAGGTCATTAGCGGAGCGGAGGGCACGGGTAGGGTGGTAGACTGATACCAGGGAGGAGATGTAGGGTGGTGCTGAGCCATGGAGTGCTTTGTGGATGAGGGTAGTAGTTTTGTACTGGATTCTGGAGTGGATGGGTAACCAGTGTAATGACTGGCACAGGGTAGAGGCATCGGTGTAACGGTTGGTGAGGAATATGATCCTGGCTGCAGCATTCAGGACAGATTGGAGCGGGGAAAGTTTGGTAAGAGGGAGGCCGATTAGTAGAGAGTTACAATAGTCCAGACGAGAATGAATAAGTGAAACAGTCAGAGTTTTTGCAGAGTCGAAAGTAAGAAAAGGGCGAATTCTAGAAATGTTTTTGAGATGCAGGTAAGAAGAGCGAGCCAGTGATCGGATGTAGGGGGTGAATGAAAGGTCAGAATCAAGGATGACCCCAAGGCAGCGGGCATGTTGCTTTGGAGTAATGGTGGAACCGCACACGGAGATGGCAATGTCAGGCAAAGGTAGGTTAGTAGAGGGAGAGAACACGAGGAGTTCAGTTTTTGACAGGTTTAGTTTCAGATAGAGGGAGGACATGATGTTAGAGACAGCGGTAAGACAATCACTGGTGTTTTCTAAAAAGGTCGGTGTGATATCAGGAGCAGAAGTGTATAATTGGGTGTCGTCAGCATAGAGATGGTACTGGAAACCAAATCTACTGATTGTTTGTCCAATAGGGGCAGTATACAACGAGAAGAGTAGGGGGCCTAGGACTGATCCTTGAGGAACCCCAACAGTAAGGGGAAGGTGAGAGGAGGAGGAACCAGCAAAACATACAGTGAAGGATCGGTCAGAGAGATAGGAGGAGAACCAGGAGAGAACGGTGTCCTTGAGGCCGATGGAGCGGAGCATAGTGAGGAGGAGCTGATGATCCACAGTGTCGAATGCTGCAGAGAGATCCAAGAGAATTAGCATGGAGTAGTGACCATTAGATTTAGCTGTTAGTAGGTCATTAGAGACTTTAGTGAGGGCAGTTTCAGTAGAGTGTAAAGAGCGGAAGCCAGATTGAAGAGGGTCGAGAAGAGAGTTATCTGAGAGATAGCGGGTAAGACGGGAGTGGACCAGGCGTTCGAGGAGTTTAGAGATGAAGGGAAGATTAGAGACAGGTCTATAATTAGCGGCACAGTTTTGATCGAGGGATGGTTTTTTAAGTAATGGATGTATGATGGCATGCTTAAATGAGGAGGGAAAAATACCGGAAGTGAGGGAAAGGTTGAATATTTTTGTTAGGTGAGAGGTGACAGCCGGGGAAAGGGACTGGAGGAGATGTGACGGAATGGGGTCACTGGTGCAAGTGGTCGGGCGAGAAGATGCAAGAAGCCTGCTTACTTCTTCTTCTGTAACTGCTTCAAAGTCAGAGAGTGAACTAGATGCAGTGGGGGAGGGAGGACAGTGCATGGTATGAAGAGATTGGGAGATGATTTCCTGTCGAATGTGGTCAATTTTTTCTTTGAAGTAATTGGCCAGATCGTCAGCACGGAGATCCGTGGTTGGGGCCTGCTCTCTTGGGTTGAGTAGGGACTGGAACGTGTCAAAGAGACGTTTAGGGTTATTGGACAGGGAGGTGATGAGGGTGTTGAAGTAGGTTTGTTTGGAGAGGTGAAGGGCAGAATTGTATGTCTTTAGCATGAACTTATAATGGATGAAATATGGGTGGGAAATACACTTGAACAAATGAACAGTAGCATTATCGGAAGACCTTTGCAAGAGCTGCTTGTACCAAACCACAACTCCTCTAGGGGGTAAAGTTAGCTGACCACCCCTGCTAGAAATCTCCATGGCTCTGTGGATCTAGGAAAGGCTATGACCACCAAAGCATGCCCCACCTTGCCATTGTTTGCGGGGTTGCACCAGACATCTGTATGTTGACACTTTGGCGCCTCTCAGGGTCCCGGCGACTTCTAAGTCACTAATTTTTGCATGGACAGTATATTTGTTGAGAGCTTACAGATTGCGAATCCGTGTGACTCTACTTCACCATCTCATTGGAAGTTTCTTGGGCTCAATCACTCTCCGTGCTTCAGCCTTAGGCCATGGTGTTTGCCAAGGTCCCGACCGCCGCTCAGTGGCTCGCACATCCCCTTACCAAAGAAGCACCAAAACGATCCCTTATATGAACGCAACTTATTCCCTTACTCATAGACGTGGTGGCACAATGCTCCTTGCAATGCATTGTCCATCATCAAGTCAGTGCAGAGAACCGGAGCAATGACCCCACTCACCATACTTTCTTTTTGTGGTGAATCACATCAAATTTGTTGTTCCTGGAATCATCGACTGACATAGGAAACGCCCAGAACACTGAGACAATTGTTGTCCAGCTCCTACCCTTTGCAGCAGAGCATGCCCAATATATATGGGGTTATATAGTGTCAAACATTACAGTGCAATACTGTAATCTACATTGTCAGTCACATATAATATCCAGCAGCAATAAAAGCAAACACAAGGGCAGTTTTGGAGTAAGGGGGTAAGTGTGGGACAC
The DNA here is from genome assembly GCF_032444005.1 of Ranitomeya imitator. NCBI lineage: Eukaryota > Metazoa > Chordata > Amphibia > Anura > Dendrobatidae > Ranitomeya > Ranitomeya imitator. Next base: position 196,993,132 of record NC_091289.1, on the reverse strand, counting down.
ATACAGCTCTCCCCTCTTACAGCTGCATCTCGTGTGCTCTTACACGAGGCCCAAGATGTCTACAATGTTAGTGGAGCTACAAAGAGGCCAAAGTAATGTAGACTATGAAAGACAGAGGAGATTTATGGAAGCAATTACATCAGTTCCCCAGTGGAATTGTGGTAGATAAATGGTGTGTCAGTTATGGAGGCCCACCAAGGCTTTTCTCAGTTAGTGGGAACTTGGACTTCCAAGACCTGCTGATTTATGATGGTTCTCCTTCACTTTTTTAAGCAGCTGTGAAAAAAGCCAGGTATGACCTACCATTATTCAGTAGTGGAGGATATACAAGTCATACTGAGTCTCACCAACTTCATTTAAACTTTTAGCCATACATGGGAAGTGAAGCCTGGGTTACGTGGTGTCTCCTGCCCCTCATCTGACTTTAGTTCTGCCCCATTTTTACCATGGATGGGTTATCTGTGCGGCATCTCTTTTTCTCATTGGTCATTCTTTTGTCTCCCAGCACTGCTCGTAATATCCCAGACTGGAAGCAACCAGTCTCTCCTCATCTTCACAGAAAGTAGTAATGCCCTTGGAAATCAATGGTTGGTCCTTCATTGAGAGAAATGGTCTATGCAGCAAAAGAATTAGCAAGATTACCAATTAGGCAAAGTGGGCACCAACCCATGGGATCCACGTATTTTGCGGGCCTCGTACAATTAACGAAAAATAATATTGATTTGATATTGAAAGAAATTTGCAATCAGTGTGCCAGCCGGCTGCTGGATACCTGAGGTGACCAGGAGCAGCTAACAGAGAAAGAGATTGGCAGAAAAATTATGTTTCGGCTGTTGTCGGGAATATTTGACACTTCATGAGAAGACGAGTAAGGGAATCTTCATCACTGGGTGTGGGAAGTGTGTGACTGTCCAGTACGGGAATGGGAATGAATAAGAGAGTGGCCGTAAGTGCTCACTGACTCTAGATCATCATAGAACGTTGATGAGTAGCACCTTCATGAACACAGATGCGTGTATACAGGTCTACACCTGAGGGTCATGAGTACAAATAGGCTAGCATTCAAGGGCCATGGACATATACTGTATAGGCTTAGACCCAAGCCCCACGAAAGTATTTAGGACTACACATGAGGTCCACAGATATACCCAAGGGCCACAAATATATATATGCCTATACCCAAGATCCATGGGTATATATAGGGCTACATTCAAGGTCATGAGTATATTTAGACTTACATTTGAGGGCTGTGAGTGTATATAGGCCTACTTCCAAGGACAATTAGCGTACATAGGCCTACATCTGAGGTCCATGGTTATATATAGGCCTACACTCAAGAGCCACAAGTGTATATAGGCCTACACTCAAGGTCCATGGGTATAAATATGTCTACACCCAATGGCCACAAGTATATATAGGCCTCCACCCAAGGTCCACAAGTATGTATAGGCCTACACACAAGGTCCAAGAGTATATATAGGCCTACACACTAGTATATATACCTACACCCGAGGTCCGCAAGTATATACAACCCTACACCTGACTTGCACCACTATATAGAGGCCTTGACCTGAGGTCCACAGTTATATACAGGCCTACACCCAAGGTCCACAACTATATAGAGGCCTAGACCTGAGGTCCAGAAGTATATAAAGGCCTACATCTTACTTGCATGAGTATATATAGGGTTACATCTGAGGTCCACGACGATATAGAGGCCTACATCCGAGGTCCATAAGTATATGCAGGCCTACAACTGAGGTCCATGACTATATATAGGGCCACACCCAAGGTCGAGATTAGTTAAATACCTTTTCTAGGTTACAATAAAGATTGGTTAATTTAATTTTAGTTCTGTTTGATAAAATTTAGTTGATGTATTAAAATTGTTGTTAGTAAATTTGAATGCATATTAGGGCTAAACTTGTTGGAGGGATCCTAAGATTTCATTTGCCCACAACCTCCACAGGATTTACTACAACACTGCAAAAACCACTTCAATTTTGTCCATGCATGGGACATTGAGCCTGGTCATTTTTTTTTCCTTCTCTGACTTTAGCCATGGTGGGGGGGTATTTATTTTGAGCTACTTCCCTTTTTTCGTAGGTATCCTGATGGTGTTCTGATTGTGGTAAGGATAAAGTTTTGATCCCAGGACCCCTTGTAATCAGCTGTTATCAAAGAGGAAAGTAGACGCCCCATCCTCATCTCCTCGGGAAGTAAAAATGCCCATTGAAATCAATTGATGACTTAGATTATTCAAAGGAAGAAATTCGGCTCTTGGATCACAATTTCCAAAGCGTTTTCCCCAATGCTCAATTCAGTTTTTCATGGAGTATCAATAAATGTAAGAAAAATATTTAAACATAAGATGAGGCAAGATTTCTGCCTCTCCGCACATTGTACAAATAAATGTCTTGGCACGGTTCCTCTTAGCATCTGCCTCTTTGGTTTTTGGCATCATCGTGGACTTACTTTGGACATATGGCTGCCTCTCCGAGGCCTCACATTTACACTCTCCAATAAGTGCTACATAGTTGTCAATAATTCTGCATTTGCCAGGACTCTTCTTATTTTTCGGAAACCAATCTGACAGAATCAGGGCTGAAAATCATAGGGTGTATGTAAATTTGATCCAAATGTAAGGAGTCCAACTTTGTTTCGGTACGTTCTCTGGGACTATTGAGGGCAAGACTTAAATTTTATTCTGCCAACAAGAAAACTGATAAGCATGGCGATTGAATCAGGGGGGCAGTATATAAAGCCTTATCAGTGTATATATTGAGTCCTCCAGCTCAATAATCGCCCACACTGTGCTGACTCTGACAAAGTCTACACAGCAAAGCAGACAACAGAGCTGCAGAAATCAGGAAGTGTCAGCAGCCTATCGAGTGCTCTCTAGTGGTCAAATTGAAAACCGCGTTACTAAGAGAAAATCTAAAAATTAAAAAAACAATATTTAAAAATCACCAAAGGCAGAAAAAATGAATGTAATAAAAAGATTTAAATAAAATGTCATTTTCACATTACTTGCTCCCTAAACCTGAGCATTAACAAATACATTGAATTTCAGGATTTTCTATTCACGGTTAACCTTATCGCATTCAAGGTGTAAAATTTCCGTTGAACCTCATCAACTAGTTGCCAATTACCTGGGCTACAGCCGTCCGTTCTTTCTGCGGAAAAACAATTTTTCTCCACATTAGTTCCGTATACATAAATCACATCCCACACTTGCATACAGAGGGCAAACTGTAATCTAGCTGTTTTTATTGGCAATTTACATAATGCGAGCCATTGACGGCCATACTAATGTTCTCCAGCCATTGCACAAACATGTGTTACAGTGCCAATCACCCAACGTAAATAAATATGTGCAGAGGGCCGCGCGTTGATTTGATCATACACTACACATGTGAGGCATTAGAAAAGCGTGCTCGGAATAAAAAATAACCTCTTCTGGTGACAAGGTGCCTCGAGGAAATGGAGAAAATACAATCACGACGTCACCGGCATGGTCGGCACGCACTGAAGGCATCCCGGGGGGACACATTCCGCAAACACTTGCTGATATTTGAGAAGTTAAGAAGATGTTAAAAAGGGCAAGTCTAGTTCACCAATGCAACCGATCCACCCTAGTCTACAAGATCCATCACAAAGGCTTAAAGGCAATATCCACATCCCCTTTCCAAAAATACTATTAGACTTTATTCGGGGGCTTCCCCATCTTTGCAGCTCTTTGAATCAGTGCAAAGAAACCATGTTAAGCAATGACGCTCCGTCAAACCCCGCCTGTCTATGTGAATGGCAGCTTGTAATACCACATTTCGCCTGTAGTGGCCACTGCAGGAAATCGTACAGCAGACGGCGATCCTCAGCCAAATCATTTTCGGGATCAAAACCTTTTTTGGGGCTTTTTCATTTTAAATTAATATCTTAGATGAGTCAAAATTTTTAAGACTAAAAGCAAATAAATTAACATTAGTTATATTGTAAAAAAAAAATGCAAAATGAGGCATCTGTGTAATATGCCTCCATTACCTTTTTTAAAAATGATCAAGGCACAAAGTAATATCAGATGCACACATATGTATATTTTATATGGAAAAATGGAATACCATGTATAGAGAAAATGAGATATGTGCTTATAGTATATACAATAATTGTGCATAATAAACGGTGGGGACCTATTAGCAAATAACAAAGAACCCACAAAAAACACGCAAAAAAAGATAAAACGTCAAAAGTTACAAAAGTACAAGGAAGTAGGTAACTACTGTAGGGTGTACGGATAGTACAAGTTCATTGATGATCACAAAAAATGGATAATAGGATAAATACTAAAAGGCATATACTGATAAAGGGATAGTGGTAACTGAATGGAGGCAAAGACTTGTACAGATGCACCCACCCCGACGCACGTTTTCGGTCAAGGGGTCTTGTACGTTTCTGCAACTCCACAATATTGATTCATAAAGATTATAAATGTTTTGTACTTTTGTATCTTTTGACTTTTTATCATTTTTTGTTGGTTCTTTCTCCGTTATGGGACGTACATTTGGGGCCACAGCAGAATACTCAATCCTTTGCTTTGATTAAAAGAAAAAAACAACATTGGCAACTTAATGATGAAAGATAATTTTCTATCCAGTTAACCAATTCTCGGATTATGCGCCACTAATAGCCAATTGCCACCGCTAAGGCCTCAAGTGATCAGCTGTTATCACTTCTGCTGATGGTCGGTGGTATTGCAAGTGAAAGGGACGCCGTATAATCCATAGCCGTGCCGAGTTCCGTCAGAGTCTTCCAATCTTCCCCTCTTCTCTGCTCTGACCAATAGACGGGAGCTCAGATGGTATACTTCTCTCTTGTGTTCTGCCACTTGCCTGCTTTGCTGTGTAGACTGTGACAGAGTACGCAAAGTGTGTGAGATTTGCTTTATTCTAGTTAATTAAAAATGGAAAACCCCTTTAAGATTTCACTGGTTCCAATACACAGAAGTAGAAATTAAAAAGTTGCAATAAAGTATGCATTGTATAAAAGTGGCATACGACGGAATTAACACCCTTCGTAATTGCACTTCTGTTTCCTCCACATTTTGCTTCGATTTCTGCCTCCAGCTTTCCTCTCAAGATGGACTTCATTTTGAGACAAATCAACACTATGAAGAGTAGTTACCCTGGATATATAATAATAGATTTTAATTAAAATATCAATTAGATTTTATGCAAAGTGGCCATCTGCCTGTCTGTTGAATCTGCCGAGGTGTTTAAACATCTTACTCTCATTGTGGAAATTCCAAATATAGATAGCGCCATTCTCAGAACGCCCTCATTACCGCGATGCTTAGGTAATGGGGGAGCATAGATCTGATTCAGATAGGGGGCTGCAACCTATGGCAAACACCTAGATGTTACCTTCCAATTGTCATGGGAGAGTGTTGTGAATTCTGTGGTCAAGCTCCCTCCTGTGGTCATGAGTGGTACTTCGGCTGGTTCTGTCTATGAGCTTCCTCTGGTGGATGTGAGTGGGGCTGCGGCTTCTGAGTTCCCTTCCTCAGGTGACGAGGTTAAGTCGTTAGGTGCTGCTCTATTTAACTCCACCTAGTGCTTTGTTCCTGGCCTCCAGTCAATGTCCTAGTATTGGTCTTGCTCTCTCCTGGATCGTCTTGTGGCCTGTCTGCCCTGCATAAGCTAAGTTCTGCTTGTGTTACTTTTGTTTGCTAATTTTTCTGTCCAGCTTGCTATATTGGTTTTTCTTGCTTGCTGGAAGCTCTGGGACGCAGAGGGAGCACCTCCGTGCCGTTAGTCGGTACGGAGGGTCTTTTTGCGCCCTCTGCGTGGTTGTTTGTAGGTTTTTGTGCTGACCGCAAAGCTATCTTTACTATCCTCGGTCTATTCAGTAAGTCAGGCCTCACTTTGCTAAAACCTATTTCATCTCTGTGTTTATATTTTCATCTTTACTCACAGTCATTATATGTGGGGGGCTGCCTTTTCCTTTGGGGAATTTCTCTGAGGCAAGGTAGGCTTATTTTTCTATCTTCAGGGCTAGCTAGTTTCTCAGGCTGTGCCCGAGGCGCCTAGGTCTGGTCAGGAGCGCTCCACGGCTACCTCTAGTGTGGTGTGATAGGATTAGGGATTGCGGACAGCAGAGTTCCCACGTCTCAGAGCTCGTCCTATGTTATTAGTAACTATCAGGTCACTTTGTGTGCTCTTAACCACCAGGTCCATTGTGTCTCTGAATCACCAGTTCATAACAGGAGAGGTACCCAACATCCCGAGTGCCCATTGTACCCAGTCATAGAGCAAAACCGGCATGGGAAGTATGAAGAGACCTGTGTAGTCTCGAAACCTTGTAATTTGTTACCATCTTTTCAGTTAGCCATTTAAAAGGTATCAACCACTGAGGACTCTCAATTCTAAATATTTTTCTATAAAATACTAGTAATTTTGTAACAAATCATGGTTACGCAAATGTTCTCTTCCTGCTTGTTAAATATGTATCACTGCTTTTTGTAAATGTTTAGAATACTTATCAGTCCTGAAAATCTATTAAGAGTAAACATAAGAGTGGGAACAGGAGGGAGATGCAGCCGTAGTTTTCCCTTTCTGTGATGCTGCTGCAGTGAAATGTTAAAACAGGACAAAAAAACCCAACCACTCATTGGTTACTGAAGAATTGATATCCATTTTTTTTTTAAATATCCAAAAAGGAAAGAAAAAAGACCCCAAGACACAAGTTAAATACGGTAGATATTTTTTGATAATTTCATAAAATACAATACATATGAGAGGATCAGTGTCACCCAAGATTGCAAAGAGCAGGATACCAAACAACGAGCACCTACCTATTAGTGAGGCATGACCCCCTTTTAGTGCGGGTGTTGGCCAGTAATTAAACATCAGGCACAAGTCAAGGTGGAGATCTGCAGTAAATTCAGGAGGAGAGCTGTAGCAGGTCCAGGCAGAGGACTGCAACAGGTCCAGGCGGAGAGCTGCAGCAGGTCCAGCTGGAGAGCTTCAGCAGGTCCAGGCAGAGGACTGTAACAGGTCCAGGCGGAGAGCTGCAGCAGGTCCAGGAGGAGAGCGGCAGCAGGTCCAGGCGGAGAGCTTCAGCAGGTCCAGCTGGAGAGCTTCAGCAGGTCCAGGTGGAGAGCTTCAGCAGGTCTAGGAGGCGAGCTGCAGCAGGTCCAGGCGGAGAGCTGCAGCAGGTCCAGCTGGAGAGCTTCAGCAGGTCTAGGAGGCGAGCTGCAGCAGGTCCAGGCAGAAAGCTTCAGCAGGACCAGCTGGAGAGCTTCAGCAGGTCCAGGCAGAGGACTGTAACAGGTCCAGGCGGAGAGCTGCAGCAGGTCCAGGAGGAGAGCGGCAGCAGGTCCAGGCGGAGAGCTTCAGCAGGTCCAGCTGGAGAGCTTCAGCAGGTCCAGGTGGAGAGCTTCAGCAGGTCTAGGAGGCGAGCTGCAGCAGGTCCAGGCGGAGAGCTGCAGCAGGTCCAGCTGGAGAGCTTCAGCAGGTCTAGGAGGCGAGCTGCAGCAGGTCCAGGCAGAAAGCTTCAGCAGGACCAGGCGGAGAGCTTCAGCAGGTCCAGGAGGCGAGCTGCAGCAGGTCCAGGAGGAGAGCTGTAGCACCAGTACAGATGAAAGGCGAGGTGAGTATAATGGATTTTTTAATCCCTTCATTTATTTTGCGCTAGGGTCTGGAAAGACCATAATAAAAGGCTTTTAACAGCAATTGGATTTTGATCTAGTAAATTCAACACAAATTGAATTTTTCAGCCAAATTTGAGCAAATTTCATTAATCGAATTTCGCTAGATTCGTTCATCCCTAGTCAATAGTCAATCTCTCGTTTTCACGTCATATTCTTCAGGTCTTGAAAGTTTGCTTCCATATACTGTAGGCTTCTGGAATTAAATATTTAGTGTGGACCCTTATTTCCCCTCCAAGGTAATATCATTAATAATTAATTCACAAAACCTCATTTGCGATAAAAGCTGAACTCTTCGGGTCAGAAGATCTGATCTTCTACTTTTGCTACTGAACAGCTGCTCCTGATTAGGATTATCCTGGTGATGTCTCTATAGAACTGTATGAAATATTCCCTCACTGCATTTTGCCCAGATCATAATATCATATTTCTAATTCATAATCAGGAAACAACAATCTTGTCTTCTTCAAGAAAGCGTCAGTCACCCGCGAGGCTCCTTGGAGAGCCAACGTTGTGCGGTGGAGCCATAGCTTAGTCAAGCGTTATATGGTTCAGCAAGGCTTTCCTCAGATTCATCTGGAACCTCTGGGCATTAAAGGGTTGTCTTACTGAATTAACTAATCAATATATTTCTGTGTGTGGTCACTGAAGAAACCTGTAAAGAGAGACTCGTAGTTATAGAGCACTGAAGAGGCCAAACATTGGGTAAAAACTGTAAAAGAATTCAATTTTGGGATCCGGTACAAGTCTCTTAAGAAACTCCGTCATTACGGACATTTTGTGTTTTGGAGTCAGGACAGTGTCCCAATGGTACTGAGGGTTACCTCTCAAAATATTAGTAACTGCAACTAAGTAACACTTGTGATGACCCTATTAACCTTCCTTTGTAATTGAGAACTTGAGATAAAAGCATTCACATTTTTTCTCACCTCTTATCTCTTGCAGAAAAAATATGAGGAATCTTACAATCCAACTTCACGATCCTTCTCTTTTTTGACATCTACCATTGGGGGGCAATCTTAAAGTCCTCATATTTGTTAGATGGTTGGACGGTTCTGCTAAGGGAACTTGCCCATGGTCAGACTTTAGTATGGTCAGTGGGAAATCCAATTTTATGGATACATTACAGTTCTGTGTCATAGGAAACTGTACGTGATCCTATAAAAGATTAATAACTGCTGTGTAAAAAAAACGGATTTCATACGGACAGCACACGGATGACAAGTGAGAAAAAAACTTCCCACTCTCCTGGATAAGAATGGGACTGATGTTATAAGCCACTGTGAGCAAACCCTTAATGTAACCGAATTGATGAGTCCCAAGTTAGATGCCACTAAGGACCATATACAATGAGAAGGGCTCGTCAGCGGGACACGACTCCCGGTAACATGATGCAGCCGTGACTCTATAATATGAGCCGGTGTGGAAAGTATGGATACAATGTAACAAGAGAGAAGTGATCGATTCAGCGACTATTGTACGGAAAGGTTGACGGGAGACAAGCCTGGTGATACAATGTGACATTGCCAGGTACAACACACGGCAGCTATCTGTACAAACAACCCGGCGTTTCCTACCGCGCCGACGCTCGGAGAAATGAAATGTTAATTTGTAGTCTTTATCACACTTACCTCATTATCCCAACAAAAAAAAATGATTTTGTCTGCAGGTGAAGGAGACGCGCGTTCGAGGCCTTTGAATCTGTAATAAGTGACTGCAGCACAGCGGTTGTAAATTACACATACATAATTGTTTGACATTTTCCTAAAGTATTGTAGATCTTTTCTCATGTTAATTTATCCCCTGGTTCCTGATGGTAAATTCCACCAGGAGGTAGGTCATCAGAAGCTGCACGCATTGATTCATTGTACAAACGCACGGAGGCTTTTGTGGACGGCTAGAATGCAAGACAAAATAAGAAATGCCGCGGGGAATATACAGTATGTATAAATAAAAGGCATTATGATATGTGAGTATGCGGAGTGCCGCCCGGCCGCTGCACGCCAACATGTCCTACAACTCCCTGCTATAGAGATGCAAATCATCCTAAGACACCATTCACCTCGTATGTACAGAGGGATTGAAGACGGTTGTCAACGATTTATATATCAGTAATGCAAGATGAGAGGAGCCATGTCACGGTGTCTGTGATGACTAACAGCCGGTGTATCCTCAATGACATGGCGTCTCTCTAAGACATTTCCTGCTTGATAAATCACTGATTGGTACGTGTCCTCCAGCTGGTACCCCCCAGCGATCATCTGTGATCTGTGAGGAAACCTGGCAGTAAGTGTCCAATTTCACAACACTGCCCCCACAGGAGACATGGAGCATTACACAGATTCCATTCATCTTAATGGGTTGTTGGTGTGATGCATGGCAGGACGGATCCTCCAGAACAAGAGAATCTCTTTGTTACCACTCTTCACTTTAATTGTGCTTCACAATGTGTTCTTCACCACACTCTGTGGTCCATCAGGGCTTACATCTGCCCCCACACGAAACCGGATTTCAGCATAGGTTACTACGACTGGGTTCCCATCTGCAGTTGGCATACACAGCTGAAAGTGATGCACGACAGGGCACACAGTGACTTTGTCTGCACCATTATAGTCAATTGTCCCATCAGCACATACGTCAAATCCTATTTTGTTGGGAGGTTCGAATGTAAGTCCTGACTGGACCACTGAACGTGGCAAAGAGTGCAATGTGCAAGCATCCTAAGCCAAGACATGGATGGCCATGTACATGGGTTGCCCACCAGGGCCGTGGGGTACCCGGCATCGTGTCAGGTGTTCACAGGGGGATATCATGATGGCGACCCTGTCCGTGGCCCTGGGCGCTCATGTAAAAGGGAAATTGAATAAAGTCTTATGTTCATGACGCCACCTGTGGTATTCGGTCAGTGGGGACTGACGCTGCTTAAAGGGGTCCTCTGGGGTGATGTTATGGCAGCTAGATGGTATAACTTCCCACAGGTGAAGTATGTCCCCAGGGCTGCTGGTGTATAGATGAGGATGGTGAACGGTGTAGTAAAGAACGAGGACACAGGTTTGCAGTCTTATTACCTGGTTTACTGTAGGCTTCAGGCAGCCACAGTCCAGGGCACCAGATCACAGGGCAGGCAGGGTCCGGCCGGCTTGGAAGCAAATCCAGAGTTCTCCTTTACCAGGTGGAGTTAAAAGCATTCCTCTAGTGCGGTGGTGTTGTAGTCCCTTACTGCCTATGGCTTCTGATAAGGTCCTCACAGTTCTTCTCTCTGTCCCCCATATAGGATAGGACACAAACCCGTATGACAGGTGACTCGAGCCGTTTTACAGGGACTCTAGCACGCCACGGGTTCTATGCATCACTGTGCCTCCTGGGTATTGAGGCGGACAGGTAACTTGCAGTTCAGCTGTCCTGTCGGTCTCTGCTGTAAGTCTTGGAGTCCCTTACATCCTAGGTATTCCGGCTACCGGTGATCTGCGCTTCAGAGGGAGGCAGCTCATTCGCAGCTGGTCTCCCTGATATCACGCTCCTGTGCTTCGCTCTCCTTCACGCTCACTGAATGATGTTCTGTCCTTCTGTATGTCTCTTTCTCCAGGGGCTGTAGTACTCCAGACTACAGGGCCCCTTTAGACCTTCGGACACTCTAGGTCGGTCGGCACTCTCCTCTGTCTCTCTCTGACAGGAACTCCATGACTTTCCCTCCAAACCACAATATATATAGGGGAGTCACCTAGGAATAGGATCAAAAGCTCCCCCTTTTTGGCCTGGAGTGTGAACATGTTGTGGGCATTGTGATTAGCTGATGGAGAGATATCCTTCATCACTTCCAAGTGTAACATCACTCCCCCCGTGAGGAAAGCAATGTCACTGTGACGACCAGGACCCTGGGGCTTCACATACAGATGAGCCCCCTCTTGTGACTCAGGATTGCATTATTGGGTAGGTTTTCTAACTTCCCTCAAGCATTAGGCAACGCTGCCATCGTTGAGCCGAATCGCTCATTGGGTAGAAGAAAAAGCATTCATTATGAAGTCCAACAGCCAAAGATGGGCAAGTTCAGAAAGTGACGAGGTGCAGATCCAGGTAGCAAGGAATAATGGAAGGGGTGAATGTTGAAATCATTAGGAAATAAAAGAAAAGACACAAAGGAGTGGAGATTATGAGCATCTTATATCCTGAAAACAACTGATTCTGAAGGAGTTCATCCTAGAAGAGGACCTCATCCCAAGAGCCCCACTTTGCCATAAGCTCTCTTGGGTTATTTGTAAAGAAAAGTCAATGAATCCATGAAAAATGTAATTCATTAAGAATTTACCAAAAATGTAAGTTTGACTAATGCAAAATTTGCTGGTGTCTTTTCAGTTCCATGTAGGAAGCAGTGCCTGGTAAATAACTAAGAGGACACAATGTTTGTCCAAGCACCATATTCTCCTCAATGAGATGATCCGTGGAGTGCAAAGAATGGCTAGTGTGAGCCTTAGCAATCTGACATTGACAACTTGTCCTAAGGATCATCGATCAGCATCAATGTCCCGGTACACGGCTGTAAGATGCTTCCCATCGCTAATGGTGACATCACGGCAGGTCGCCGGCTCTCGGTAAAGTATACAATTATAGCTTTATTTCAGAAAAGTCGTTATAAGAGGTGAAGAAGCGACACCGGTCCGATGGAATCAGTAGTGGTTTACATCCATTTTTGGGGATCATTTTAGGGTCATCATTACAAAAACCTTTGCTTCTAAACTCTTTGGGGAGGTTCTGACTTTTACATATGAACATTTATTACTAGTTCGTGCAAACTTTTTGAAAAATCCTGAAAAATGTACAGAGGATATTACCAAGTGCAAAAATAAACATAAAAAGCAAAAAAAAAACAACCCAAATTACCCACAACCTCTTCATAGATCTATGTCTATGTTAATTGTAGAATGGATTTGTCTCTGCCGATTGTTTAGTAAACCAGATCTGTGTTGAACTGTGAAGTTCAACCCCAGCAACAGCAACAAGCTGAATGTATACATTGCTGTATACAAGCCAATGACACTTAACATGTCCTATCAGCCATCAGTCATCAGCTATGAATGTGCTTTGTAGGAGAAAGTTTGCAGCGCGGATTAATGGGACCGCGCTATATATGGCTTTTCCTTAATCCCTAAATGCCGTGTGAAAATGCCGGAGCTGTGTGCAAAAGTTCTCTCCGATTCTTCATAGAAAGGACCACATTAGACAAAGCATCTGATCAGCACGACTGGCACGGAAAACACAACAGTCCGACGAGGTGCCAAGTCCCACTAATCCACCGGGTTTGCATAATTGTTCAAAAATAAGGCTTTGTTAGTTAAACAGGTTTCTGAAATCCCGTGCTTATAGGGATGAACCGATCCTATCATTTGCACTGCGGCCCCGTTGTGCCGGAGCCTCACCACGCTGTTGAGAGTCTGACGTTAGGAAGGGAAAAAAATTGGATGGTAGAAATATGACTTTTCCCATCTACTTTTTGCAACTAAAATGCCAGAGCTAATGCTTAAGGGGGCAAAAACCCCTGAAAAATGCATGGTAATTACCTGTGATGAGGCCTCATGCTTAACAAATCCTTCCATGGTTCAGTCTTGTAATAAGGCCACATTAAATTCTAAGGGTCCAGAGTTGACCTCCGTTTGCTTCAGATATCATATGATGTTCCATCGGAAGCAAAGTGTCTATATCCAGCGCTATGGCGAGGAGGCAACATGGACGTTGGTGGCATGCAAAGCCAACATATCGCGGCATAGAATGCCTATTACTTATGTATGGGACCGAGAAGGATTCAACTCGTTTCCAAATGCTGATGCCAGATCCATGGAGTCATAAAAAATAACTGTGCTGGTCAATATTGCAGAATTTCGTTATTTTTCACGACCCATTGTGGAATTCAGATGCATGATCTGTGGTTTTACATAGGACTGCTGGTGGTTTTACATAGTATTCACTATGTGGTTTTACATAGTATTCACAAGTCATGTGTCCTTCGGTAATACCTTTAGGTGGGTTACGTGAACCCCTCCAGTATCTTTACTAATGTGATGGAAACTGTGAAAAGTTACAAAGCTTTTCAGCCCCGGCCATGCTGTATGTCGACCACGACCACGAATTAATGGTGATAATTTCTTAAATGAGTCACTCAGCGCCTCCCTCTTCCATTATGGAAGGTTAGGAGGGTTCCTGGCATGGAGGTCCTCGGCCACTCTCCCGGCCTCACTCATGGCCAACTGGTATCATGGGACTGTTCTATTACTTAGAATGGGACTTTTGCACAATACCTGCCAGGTGGAAACTTTATCTACTGACGTCTGACTGATAGAAACCACGTCAACAATTCTTCTCAGACCTTATACTGAAGTGAGAGGCACTGGATATCCATTTGAAGGCATTTTTTAAAGATGCTTTTGTTTGGAGTCGTCTTCTCATGTCCAGCAGTGATGACATATCTGTTTGTTTTAACGTTACATCATAAATGGTGGGAATAAAATCCATAGGACCACCGCGGAGCCCAAAAATGTCACCTACAAATTGGGCTGGCTCATTTATCCAAAATATGATCCAATAATAATTTGTGCTATAAGCTAACTATCCATTCCGTACATATCACATATAACTGTAACCAGTAGTGACACAGAAAAGCACAACCATCTTTTTTACCCAATTAATAAACAATAAAATACATACACCATTAAAGTAAACAATAAACCAGGTATCTCAAATGTGAGGGACCGATGAACTACTTAACTCATAAAACACAAAGCATATATTATCCAACAATTAGCTTCAATCTCCTCCGCTGGACTCCGGGATAAGATCACCCTCTTTAGTATCCATGGTATAAACCACAACAATTTATCCACATTTATAATGGGGTATTGCCCGCCCTTGTTCGCTATATATATAAAGTTGCCGCCGCCGTAACCATAACCTCAGATTGCCTAAATGTTGTCCTCCCAATTGGAAGAGCTATATATAATTATGTTGCCAGGCGGCAGTAATTGAACCATAATACTTACTGCTAAGTGTATGGAAGAGTGTCCGGTCCCTCTACCCCGACGCGCGTTTCGTCCACACTTCTTCAGGGGGCGTCATCGGTCCCTCACATTTGAGATACCTGGTTTATTGTTTACTTAAATGGTGTATGTATTTTATTGTTTAATAAAAATGATTTTAATGGGGTAAAAAAAGATGGTTGTGCTTTTCTGTGTCACTACTGGTTACAGTTATATGTGATATGGACGGAATGGAAAATTGGGCTGGCTGTAGTTCTACCAATCGGCCAAAAGGGCCACTGTACAGGGAAAACGGTCAGTGGTTACAGTAATGAATTGATGGCCAGGTCCCTTCTTTTACAGGATTGACGGAGGACCCACAGGTCCAATCCATATGATCCAACACTCCCATATTTGCCAAGACTGCTTTGAATTTTGAGACAGGGGCAAATAGCGGCAGGATATATTCTAACTTCATCCTAAAATAGCCAGGCGGACTGAGGGTGGGACAGAAACATCTGTATCCCCCTACAGTAATAATGGTAAGTATACCAATCCCCTCTAACCAGAAAGTGACTGCACTTATCCTAGTGCTTGGAATCAAAGTCACACCTGAGCACAACTGCTCCTCCGCATTGTTCCTAGTCTAAGGTTTTGGGCGATTCATAACCCCTTAATCCTTGTATCGTGATGCGACCCTGCGGTGGGTATAGCACAATGTGCCAGTTTTGCCCGTAGTGTCTGACAAATGCCTCTTAATATCAACTTTACAAGATGCCGAGACGTTGGGAAAGAGGCTTTTACATTTACTCGGCGGCCTCCATCCCTCACGTCTTAATGAGGCGAGCTCTGAAGTGCAGAGAGATAACTTTGTTACCGAGTCGTTGGGAAAGTCAACTGTGAATTCTTAACCCAACTCAATATACCAAATAAGCCATTTCATTTTCTAAAACAACTGCTCCTTCTCAGGAAAAGCGGAAAGTCTGTTTTTATGAGTTTTGTCCTTTTGCGCCTTCTCACACAGTGTCATTTCTTTTTTAATGACCCTTGAGCTTGCTCGGGCTTTTTTTGTGTTTTATAATACCAGGATACATATGAATCATTCAGTGAGATTTAATAAGCCGGTGCAGCGCAGCATAGCAATATTTACTGGGAATAACCTTGTTTTGTTCCCCTAAAGCCTATCATTAAGGGAACAATGGGGCATTTCTTCTGCATTTATTTCATCGGACTAAACACCCGATGACATTACATTCAGTCCGGTCAGGTAAGGAAAATTCCAGAGACCGGATTCAAAGTCTAAAAAGGGAGCGCGGAATTATGGATTTGTGACAACACCATTCCGATGAAATGATAGATACCGTATCAATGTCATAATCTCGTTTCAGAGATCTGAGTTTATGAAAAGGTCTTAGGAGTGGCGTACCTGGACGCCCATCTGGACTGGGTGAGGAGCAATCTCCTTGGTACGTCGTCTCCAAGAACGATTTAATAAGCTTAAGAAAAATGTATCAATGTAGGAAAGAAGAAAAGAATTAGAATTGCATTGCATGGAATGTTCTTAAAGTAACGGTCCGGGTGACAAGCGGGATACTAGAGATGAGCAAATTTATAGAAATTCGACAGCTTTTTTTCCAAGAAATTGTATTTGTAATTAATTAAAGTCGCCAAGTACCCTGAAAGACTCTTATGACACTATTCTCTTCTTATCATCTTTTCCACCACTGTTGTGTCTGTACAGTTCATTCAGTGTTTTATGGCTTCTGCTACTTCTCTCTATAGCTGAGCTGTGACGTCTTCTAACTATCCAGATTCATCCTAAAAATGTCTGCTGCATTCCCTGCCTTGGCTTTTATACACCTCTGATTATCCCTCCAGATTAGCTGTTCTATTCCGTGATAGCTGCAGGGTATTCAGAGAAAGTTCCTCCAAAGTCACGTGCTCATTTTCTGGCCGATGCAATCTTCTGCATGCACACGGACATTAGACAGTGGTCAGCTGAATGCTTTTGTGACATGACATGGACATTGATGCAGACATCTTATTGTTTCATTTTACTGTTCATTGCTATATTGTTTCTTAAAAGGGCTATTCCCAAGATAACAAGTTATTCCCCATACATAGGAGAGAGAATAACTTGCTGATTGTTGGGGTCCGATCACTGGAACCCCCACCTATCCTGACAGTGGGGCTTTGGAATTGGGGATCGGGGCTCTGCACAATGGAGTGGCGTTGTACACGCTCGACCTCTGCTCCATTCATTGCCTGTGGGACTGCTGGAGAAAGCAGAGTACAGGGCTCCGCTAATTCTGCCATCTCGTAGATATAGAATGGAGAGTAGGTCGGGCATGTGCATCTTGGCTGCATTCAAAATGGGTCTCTATATACATATTCTTGGGATTTGGGGGGATTCCCGTGGCCAGACATCTAGTAATAAAGACGTGACCCCCTACCCTATTGATAATCCTGTATTACACACTTATGACATACAAGCACATTGTAACATTGTATCGAGTTATTGGCCCTGGTCAAGGCGGTGCTTCATGTGGGATACAATGTAGCTATGATGTGACGATCATTGACGTATGGCCGTAAGATCACACAAAGTGATACATTGTATGTCACCAGAATGATTTGTCATTACTTATAATACAGTCATTACCTTTTTTAGGCAATTTTTCCATTATTCATCTGTCTGAAAGTGGTTACATTATATCTAAGGGATGCAATTACATTTATAGAACAAGGGTAATATTTTGGCAATCTTTTCTTAAAATGTCCATCAAACATGCAATACATCAATCAAATGTAATGGCTGATCCATGATTCTGGGTGATGTCACGTTCCAACAATTGTTCGTTATTAGAGTAATTGCTATTAAATAAAGAGCCGTGTATCTCACCCCGAGTGCAGACTGAGTGCGCCTCTGGAACATTTCAGTAATTAGTCATATTCTGCACCGCGACTGTGATTGTTTGCAGAATTCTACTTGCTTAATGTACACAAAGAAAACTCTCATTGGACAAGGAGATCTGCTGCTGTAACTTATTAACACATTAATAGACAGGAATAATTACCATTCAGCATGACAAAAGGAAAACAATAGAGTCCCCTCCTGATGATTCACAAGGATAAAGAGGATCTGCAGCCAGAATTCATAAAATAAACTGCATGCACTATTATTATAATAGATCATGTACTATAGACCTGATGAGGCTGGTGTGCTCACTATAAGAATTCACATCAGAAAGGCTGTATAATACTGATATTAAAATAAACCTTTTATGCGTGCAATGAGAGAGTTAATGAGACCAACGCCTGTCAGCTGCAGCTTACACTGAGTAGCCCTAGATCTCAGGAGGACGGAGGGACACTTCGGAGCTGTCAGTCAGGTAAGATGAGCAGAGATAAAGCAACTGCAGGAAGGAGGGACACTGAGGAGCTGTCAGTCAGGTAAGATGAGCAGAGATAAAGCAACTGCAGGAAGGAGGGACACTGAGGAGCTGTCAGTCAGGTAAGATGAGCAGAGATAAAGCAACTGCAGGAAGGAGGGACACTGAGGAGCTGTCAGTCAGGTAAGATGGGCAGAGATAAAGCAACTGCAGGAAGGATGGACACTGAGGAGCTGTCAATGAGGTAAGATGAACAGAGATAAAGCAACTGCAGGAAGGAGGGACACTGAGGAGCTGTCAATCAGGCAAGATGAGCAGAGATAAAGCAACTGCAGGAAGGAGGGACTCTGTGGAGCTGTCAATCAGGCAAGATGAGCAGAGATAAAGAAACTGCAAGAAGGAGTGATACTGAGGAGCTGTCAATGAGGTAAGATGAGCAGAGATAAAGCAACTGCAGGAAGGAGGGACACTGAGGAGCTGTCAGTCAGGTAAGGTGAGCAGAGATAAAGCAACTGCAGGAAGGAGGGACACTGAGGAGCTGTCAGTCAGGTAAGATGGGCAGAGATAAAGAAACTGCAGGAAGGAGGGACACTGAGGAGCTGTCAGTCAGGTAAGATGAGCAGAGATAAAGCAACTGCAGGAAGGAGGGACACTGAGGAGCTGTCAATCAGGCAAGATGAGCAGAGATCAAGAAACTGCAAGAAGGAGGGACACTGAGGAGCTGTCAGTCAGGTAGGATGAGTAGAGATAAAGAAACTGCAGGAAGGAGGGACACTGAGGAGCAGTCAATGAGGTAAGATGTGCAGAGATAAAGCAACTGCCTAAAGGAGGGACACTGAGGAGCTGTCAATCAGGCAAGATGGGCAGAGATAAAGCAACGGCCTGAAGGAGGGACACTGAGGAGCTGTCAGTCAGGTAAGATGAGCAGAGGTAAAGCAACTGCAGGAAGGAGGGACATTGAGGAGCTGTTAGTCAGGCAAGATGGGCAGAGATAAAGCAACTGCCTGAAGGAGGGACACTGAGGAGCTGTCAGTCAGGCAAGATGAGCAGAGATCAAGAAACTGCAGGAAGAAGGGACACTGAGGAGCTGTCAGTCAGGTAGGATGAGTAGAGATAAAGAAACTGCAGGAAGGAGGGACACTGAGGAGCTGTCAGTCAGGTAAGATGAGCAGAGATAAAGCAACTGCAGGAAGTAGGAACTCTGTGGAGCTGTCAATAAGGTAAGATGAGCAGAGATAAAGCAACTGCAGGAAGGAGGGACACTGAGGAGCTGTCAGTCAGGTAAGATGAGCAGAGATAAAGTAACTGCAGGAAGGATGGACATTGAGGAGCTGTCAGTCAGGTAAGATGAGCAGAGATAAAGCAACTGCAGGAAGGATGGACATTGAGGAGCTGTCAGTCAGGTAAGATGAGCAGAGATAAAGCAACGGCAGGAAGGAGGGACACTGAGGAGCTGTCAATGAGGTAACATGAGCAGAGATAAAGCAACTGCAGGAAGGATGAACACTGAGGAGCTGTCAATGAGGTAAGATGAGCAGAGATAAAGCAACTGCAGGAAGGAGGGACACTGAGGAGCTGTCAATGAAGTAAGAGGCACAGAGATAAAGCAACTGCAGGAAGGAGGGACACTGAGGAGCTGTCAATCAGGCAAGATGAGCAGAGATAAAGCAACTGCAAAAAGGAGGGACTCTGTGGAGCTGTCAATCAGGCAAGATGAGCAGAGATAAAGAAACTGCAAGAAGGAGTGATACTGAGGAGCTGTCAATGAGGTAAGATGAGCAGAGATAAAGAAACTGCAGGAAGGAGGGACACTGAGGAGCTGTCAGTCAGGTAAGATGAGCAGAGATAAAGCAACTGCAGGAAGGAGGGACACTGAGGAGCTGTCATTCAGGTAAGGTGAGCAGAGATAAAGCCACAACAGGAAGGCGGGACACTGAGGAGCTGTCAATGAGGTAAGATGTGCAGAGATAAAGCAACTGCCTAAAGGAGGGACACTGAGGAGCTGTCAATCAGGTAAGGTGAGCAGAGATAAAGCAACTGCAGGAAGGAGGGACACTGAGGAGCTGTCAATCAGGTAGGATGAGCAGAGATAAAGAAACTGCAAGAAGGAGGGACACTGAGGAGCTGTCAATGAGGTAAGATGAGCAGAGATAAAGCAACTGCAGGAAGGAGGGACACCGAGGAGCTGTCAATCAGGTAAGATGAGCAAAGATAAAGCAACTGCCTAAAGGAGGGACACTGAGGAGCTGTCAGTCAGGTAAGATGAGCAGAGATAAAGCAACTGCCTAAAGGAGGGACACTGAGGAGCTGTCAATCAGACAAGATGGGCAGAGATAAAGCAACTGCCTGAAGGAGGGACACTGAGGAGCTGTCAGTCAGGTAAGATGAGCAGAGATAAAGCAACTGCAGGAAGGAGGGACATTGAGGAGCTTTCAGTCAGGTAAGATGAGCAGAGATAAAGAAACTGCAAGAAGGAGGGACACTGAGGAGCTGTCAATAAGGTAAGATGAGCAGAGATAAAGCAACTGCAGGAAGGAGGGACACTGAGGAGCTGTCAGTCAGGTAAGATGAGCAGAGATAAAGCAACTGCAGGAAGGAGGGACATTGAGGAGCTGTCAGTCAGGTAAGATGAGCAGAGATAAAGCAACTGCAGGAAGGAGGGACATTGAGGAGCTGTCAGTCAGGTAAGATGAGCAGAGATAAAGCAACTGCAGGAAGGAGGGACACTGAGGAGCTGTCAATGAGGTAAGATGAGCAGAGATTCGGCAGCAGTAAGGAGAAGAAACACCAAGGAGCTATCAATAAGTTCTGGTGGGTGAACATTTTGTATAAGTTATTACTTATGGGACTGCTAGAGATAGTGAGTACAGCCCAGTCCCATGAGTACAGCCATGTGCACTTTCATCGCCACTGTTGCTTTCTAAAGGGACATTTCACAGACCCATTCTAGAGATCAGTTGGGGTCCCAGTGATTGGATCCCCCGTAATCAACAAATTATTACCTATTATGTGGAGAGGGGATTACTTACTAAAATGGGAATAACTGATTGATGTGAGATTGATCTCATCACTATTATGAAGCACTATCACCAGGTTCAATAATCTTGGTGAAATTCCCAATTAATTGCTGCTCTGTGCCGGAATAAAATCCTGGATAATCAGTTGTTCTGGATTAGCAAATGTCGACAGAACAAAATCTCCCGGTATGAATTGAAGCTGAATGATGCAATATGCCGGTGCCAGCAAACCCGTGTATAACAAAGCTCCGCAGCAGAGATTTCTATGGAGCCGGAGCTGTTTCCGTAAAATCTCACATATGTTATAAATTCCTGTTTGTGGCCTGAGTTTATTAAAAAGATGATGTCAGACAATGAAGGCTACGAGGCTTTTACTATGAGGATGAGGTTCACAACCAAATGCATCGCATTAACTGTTAACGTCTTTTATAAACTGGGAAATAATTGAAATAGTTTTAACATTTTACAAAAATTCACTATTAAAATAAGTAAAAGAGCAGTAAAGTGAGTAGTAATAGAATTGCCTCTTTCTGCCCAGATAATACAGCTAATAACAATGTAAATAGTTCTTTACTCTTTATTTATTCCTTCCTTCCGCCTGGCTCCATCTCTAGGTCAGAGTCAGAGCTCTTAGCAAGATCAGATATGGCCTTAAGGTTCCGCACACATTGGAAGAAATCCACAAGATCCCAACAATTCCATTGGGATCGGCACTGATGTGCATGGGAGCTCTCTATCTCCTGATGTTGGGGGAAAGAAGGATGTTGGATTTCACTATACACAGCCCTGTGTTCTCACCAGAGTTAGGCCAACATGAGAAGAAGACAGTTGGCCAAGTCGGGGCCAATGGGACTGAATAGCTGGGGGTAAGGGGCCGGACATTATACAATGGGACTGAAGTACTGGGGGCTTAGGGGCCGGACATTACACAATGGGACTGAAGTACTGGGGGCTAAGGGGCCGGACATTATACAATGGGACTGAAGTACTGGGGGCCAAGGGGCCGGACATTATACAATGGGACTGAAGTACTGGGGGCTTAGGGGCCGGACATTATACAATGGGACAGAAGTACTGGGGGCTTAGGGGCCGGACATTATACAATGGGACTGAAGTACTGGGGGCCAAGGGGCCGGACATTATACAATGGGACTGAAGTACTGGGGGCTTAGGGGCCGGACATTATACAATGGGACTGAAGTACTGGGGGCCAAGGGGCCGGACATTACACAATGGGACTGAAGTACTGGGGGCTAAGGGGCCGGACATTATACAATGGGACTGAAGTACTGGGGGCTTAGGGGCCGGACATTATACAATGGGACTGAAGTACTGGGGGCCAAGGGGCTGGACATTATACAATGGGACTGAAGTACTGGGGGCTTAGGGGCCGGACATTATACAATGGGACTGAAGTACTGGGGGCTTAGGGGCCGGACATTATACAATGGGACTGAAGTACTGGGGGCCAAGGGGCCGGACATTATACAATGGGACTGAAGTACTGGGGGCCAAGGGGCCGGACATTATACAATGGGACTGAAGTACTGGGGGCTTAGGGGCCGGACATTATACAATGGGACTGAAGTACTGGGGGCTTAGGGGCCGGACATTATACAATGGGACTGAAGTACTGGGGGCCAAGGGGCCGGACATTATACAATGGGACTGAAGTACTGGGGGCTTAGGGGCCGGACATTATACAATGGGACTGAAGTACTGGGGGCTTAGGGGCCGGACATTATACAATGGGACTGAAGTACTGGGGGCCAAGGGGCTGGACATTACACAATGGGACTGAAGTACTGGGGGCTAAGGGGCCGGAAATTATACAATGGGACTGAAGTACTGGGGGCCAAGGGGCCGGACATTATACAATGGGACTGAAGTACTGGGGGCAAAGGGGCCGGACATTATACAATGGGACTGAAGTACTGGGGGCTAAGGGGCCGGACATTATACAATGGGACTGAAGTACTGGGGGCCAAGGGGCCGGACATTATACAATGGGACTGAAGTACTGGGGGCCAAGGGGCTGGACATTACACAATGGGACTGAAGTACTGGGGGCTAAGGGGCCGGAAATTATACAATGGGACTGAAGTACTGGGGGCCAAGGGGCCGGACATTATACAATGGGACTGAAGTACTGGGGGCAAAGGGGCCGGACATTATACAATGGGACTGAAGTACTGGGGGCTAAGGGGCCGGACATTATACAATGGGACTGAAGTACTGGGGGCCAAGGGGCTGGACATTATACAATGGGACTGAAGTACTGGGGGCTAAGGGGCCGGACATTATACAATGGGACTGAAGTACTGGGGGCCAAGGGGCCGGACATTATACAATGGGACTGAAGTACTGGGGGCCAAGGGGCCGGACATTATACAATGGGACTGAAGTACTGGGGGCCAAGGGGCCGGACATTATACAATGGGACTGAAGTACTGGGGGCCAAGGGGCCGGACATTATACAATGGGACTGAAGTACTGGGGGTAAGGGGCCGGACATTATACAATGGGACTAAAGTACTGGGGGTAAGGGGCCGGACATTATACATTGGGACTGAATAGCTGGGGGTAAAGGGCCGGACATTATACAATGGGACTGAAGTACTGGGGGTAAGGGGCCGGACATTATACAATGGGACTGAAGTACTGGGGGCTAAGGGGCCGGACATTACACAATGGGACTGAAGTACTGGGGGTAAGGGGCCGGACATTACACAATGGGACTGAAGTACTGGGGCTAAGGGGCCGGACATTATACAATGGGACTGAATAGCTGGGGGTAAGAGGACGGACATTATACAATGGGACTGAAGTACTGGGGCTAAGGGGCCGGACATTATACAATGGGACTGAATAGCTGGGGGCTAAAAGGATAGACATTATACAATGGGACTGAATACCTGGGGGCTAAGGGGCCGGACATTATACAATGGGACTGAATACCTGGGGGCTAAGGGGCCGGACATTATACAATGGGACTGAATACCTGGAGGCTAAGGGGCCGGACATTATACAATGGGACTGAATACCTGGGGGCTAAGGGGCCAGACATTATACAAAGGGACTGAATACCTGGGGGCTAAGGGGCCTGACATTATACAAAGGGACTGAAGTACTGGGGGCTAAGAGGACGGACATTATACAATGGGACTGAATACCTGGGGGCTAAGGGGCCTGACATTATACAAAGGGACTGAAGTACTGGGGGCTAAGAGGACGGACATTATACAATGGGACTGAAGTTCTGGGGGCTAAGAGGCTGGACATTATACAATGGGACTGAAGTATTGGGGGCTAAGAGGACAGACATTATACAATGGGACTGAATAGCTGGGGCTAAGAGGACAGACATTATACAATGGGACTGAAGTATTGGGGGCTAAGAGGACAGACATTATACAATGGGACTGAATAGCTGGGGCTAAGAGGACAGACATTATACAATGGGACTGAATAGCTGGGGCTAAGAGGATAGACATTATACAATGGGACTGAATAGCTGGGGGTAAGAGGACGGACATTATACAATGGGACTGAAGTTCTGGGGGCTAAGAGGACCAACATTATACAATGGGACTGAATAGCTGGGGGCTTATGGGCCGGTCATTATACAATGGGACGGAAGGAGAAACCAGAGCTCGTTGATTAAGTACAGCTCTTATTTTATATAACTGAGTTTTCTGGGCCCATACGAGGACTCGGGTTCAGGTTCTACTGCAGCCACAACACTCTCTATTTACACTCTGCTTTTATAAAATTACTTTTACGGCCAATTACACGTTTTAATAACAAAGTTGCAAGGATCTAGAACGTGGAGCCTCCGGGGCACGTGCCCAATGTCCATTTGTCTTACCCCGCGCAACGGACGGAGGGTTTGACCCAGTGAAATAAAGTCTTGGCTGTGCCCACGGATCGCTACGGTTCCAGCAATGGCAGCTCCTGGCTGCCGGCTCAGGACTCTCGAACATTATTTATCACGTTGAATGAGGAATAAGCCCTTTCCGGCCCTGGTCTGTCTCAGAGGCCGCAGATTGCTTCTGCTTGGAGACGAGGCGCCTCGCTAAGGTTGGAGATTTCTGTCTCCTGATGTAAGTCATGGCAGGTCTTTGGAATATATCAAGCCCTGCACTGTAATCAGATGTGATGTCTGATATGAGCCTGTGCCGGTTGCCTTCATTTTATTGGTATTTTCTGCGTGTATTGATTTAAGCGAGGTATTTGTAATTTCTCGGTATCAGACAATGAGCGCATTTTCCGCAGGATCCAGGTTCCCACACGCTAATAACACATACCTCTAATCTAAAAAATATTGGACAATGGCAAGAGGGATTCAGGAAAGCATCTGAGCAAATTAAAGCCGGCACCGAATGGAGAGATCTCATTGTAAGGGAGTAAATGAAACCAGTTGTGCTGCCCGTAGTGATCGTTAGTGGAACATTTCCCTCTAATGTTTTAATGGCAGAGCATTTTAATTCAGCTTTACAACTGTGGCAGATAATGTTCAGTATCTGCCTTTTGTAATGAAAATTGCTCTGCACATGAAACATTTATTAGTGGATTGCAACAGCTCCGACTGCTAAGGATGCGGAAAGAAAACTTATAGATGGATTCTAGGATTACATATGTGAAAAATGCACTTTGTGTCTGCCAAGCCCACCCACGAGAAATGTTTGGAGGGGCTCCGTCTCTATGTAGAATGCAGCATATTGTGAAGCTCCGAAGCTTGTGCTGTGAATGTCAACTTTTACAATTTTTGGGAATTTTGTTTTTTTTCCAAAGCTTAATTTAAAAAATTGCAAAAATGATCATGTACTGAGCCATTGTGGGAGAGGAAGGTCGGAGAGTTGACCGTCCTTTATTCCCCGGTTATGAAAGGAGGTCAGTAAACAAACTTGTCCTTCTTCGCCTTTCATTTTCGCTCAATACACCCAATATAAAGGGTGCAAGATGAGCAGCTTTGGAAAAAAACCAAAATGTGATTTACCACCGCTCTGTTGGGAAAAGTTTTTGCTCTATGTGTCAATCTGATACAGGAAGGTCTTGAGTGTGTACGGCCATTCTTGATTTCCTTCGTCAGAAAAGTTAGAGTACAGATGTCTCCTTCATTCCCATTCCTATTGCTCCAGATATCACAAGAGTGATGTTTTGATTTTGTAAAAAAAAAAAAGATAAAAAAAAGATGATTTCACGATACTCTGTTGGGAGAAGTATACGCTATGCATATCTATCTGTCTTGAGTTTGTAAGTTCATTTTATCTGTCCCTTGAAGGAAATGATGTTATTGTACAGAAGTCTCCGTCTTTCTCATTACTTTTGTCTCAATGTATCACAGAATGAATAGTTCCAGAAGACCGACATTGAAAAAAAAAAGAATATAAAAATGTTGTGATACTCTAACAGGAGACGTCTATTCCTTGTGTGTCTGTGTATGGCCACCCATTAGTTGTGATGTCGCTCTGAGATTGGGGAGGGTTTTGCTACGATGTCATGATAATGTCTTAGGTGCCCGGCCCAGATCCATCTTAAAAAATGTAAGCGTGAGATGGTTTGTTTTTACTGTCCGTGTGGTTTTCTGTTGACCGTTCGTTTATACATAGGTACCAGGGTCGGACTGGCCATCTGGCAATTCTGGCAAACGCCAGAAGGGCCTGTCTGGTCATGGGCCGCCTTGTCTGCTACGTTTTTAACAGAATCGGTGTTCTCAAGACCCCATACTGCTAAGAGTTGTGATGGAGCACAAAGTCGCTGACTCCATCACTTACCCCAGCAGTCACGGGTATAATTAGAAATATTGGACTTGTAGAAAATCTTCCTTTCCTCCATCCAGGGTAATATTAGTGATATATCCCATCTGGTTCATGGGGACGGGGACAACATGGGCCTGTGTGATTGCAAATGCCAGGACTGAATTTCAGCCCCAGTCCGTACCTGGTGGGTACCATCCGTCAATCATCCATGTGACAAGTACTAGAATAGAACGCAGAATATAAATTACAAATTTCTAGATGTTAAGAATGTGTAATTTATAATGAGCGTCTTGCGTGTGTAGTTTACTGTACATGGATTAACTTAATAAATATATGAAAAAAATGACGTGGGGTCAGCCCCATTTTTGATAACCAGCCAAGGTAAGGCAAACAGCTGCAGGGTTATATTATCAGGCTGGGAAGGTCTATGATTATTGGCCCTTCCCAACTTAAAAATACCAGCCCTCGGCTGCCCCAGACATTAGATGCTCCAGTTCTGGGGATTTGTCTTTTGCTCTTCCTGATTGCCCTAGTGTTTTTAGAAAATGGGGTAATGGGGCTTGGGGTTGCTGTCAGCTGCAAATTGTCCAAAAACACTGCTGACGTCAAGCCCACGGGTAAGGCTACTTTCACACATCAGATTTTTTCCCTCTGGCCCAATCTGGGTCTTTTTTTGAAAAAACGGTATCGGCGAAATCAAAAGCCGGATACGTTTTTTTTCTCATTGACTTGTATTAGCGCCGGATTGCGATGCATGGCCGACCGTTCCTTCCGTTTTTTTCCAGATCCGGCTAAAATTTAAATTCTGGCGTCTGGGAAAAACGACTACAGTAACGTTATTTGTCTGCGTCGAAAAAACGGAAAACACCAGATCCAGTGTTTCCGGCTTTTTGCTAGAATGGAAGCCTATGGGAGCCAGATGGTGCCGGATCCGGAAAATGACGGATTCCATTTTTTTAAAACTGAGCATGCTCAATTTTTTTTTAATCCAATTATCTGGATATGCTAGTCGGATCCGTCGAAAAAACAGATAAGTCACATCAGTTTTTCACAATCTGCGACAGATCCATTTTTTTCAACATTCGAAGGATGATGTATGAAAGTAGCCTTAGTAATCCAGCATAGTCCAGCGATTCCTACGAAAATAGGCTATGGAGGCTTGTTCTGACGCTCCATAGCCTTTGCCTACAAGCAATTAGATTATCTCTATATTACAAGTTTCTTAAGAATCTTGTAAAAAGAAATAGACCCTAGTGGGTCATCTTCCTCTTAGTATTTGATGTGAGTTATTATGCCAGACCCTCAGTTCCTCATAAGATCCTCTGGTTCTCCGATGGGCCAGTCCGATCCTGCCTTATTACATAGGGCCTAGGTCTTTCGTGAACAACCATCCAGTGCAATAATAGGACGCGCTTGTAGAAAGTTAAAGCCTTCTATGAAATAATGACCATGGCTCGATTCCCACGGCATTATTTTTTTCTTGGAAAAGCCATAACATTTCCCGCAGAGTGAAAAAGGATAACGTTTCCAGAAGGAAGCCATTAGACTCTTCTCTATGAGTTTTTTTATTTCAGCATTTCTTATAACAGGCAAAACAAAACAGCCGCTAAATGCAACAACCCGATGATGCAGATTTCATGTTCTGTTATGTATTCATGATAATGTTCTCAGCAAGAGCAATGAAAGAGACTTAATGGCTTGTCAGGGTTACTCTGAAGAGCGTGCCGTCTTCATGTGAAATACAGATAATGGGTGAATAATAATAGCAATAATTACAATAAATAATAATAACAATAAAACAGCCCTGACCTGCCAATGAGAGAGCTTTATCCCACGGTCCATGACCCATTCTTCATCTAGACTCCGATCCAGCAATTACCACTGTCATACTGTATCATACTGTATAGAGATAAAGTCGATAGAAAAGTTGAGAAACCTCGTAATTACTTTTGTGACTTAACTAAACATAAGCAAACTTATTCGGAAAACGTTCGCCAATCTCAAAGTCAACATGAACATAGCACATTTGGATTCGTGTTCGCTGTCACAAGCATTTTCCCTCAACGTTGGCAGACGTCAGTCACAGTTCAGTAATTTACCACGTTTCCGCTAATGCTTTTGTATTACTTTAGCCAGGATAGCGGCGTATGACGAACGAGGGGACGTGTTTGATGAGGGGAGGGGTGTGGAGAGGTTACAGGAGC
The DNA here is from genome assembly GCF_032444005.1 of Ranitomeya imitator. NCBI lineage: Eukaryota > Metazoa > Chordata > Amphibia > Anura > Dendrobatidae > Ranitomeya > Ranitomeya imitator. Next base: position 196,964,051 of record NC_091289.1, on the reverse strand, counting down.
GGAGCGCTCTTTTTTTTTACCCTTAACTTTATGTGTGTTGATTGTGGCTGTGAAACAGGGCACAGAAACCGTCCACAACGTCCTAACACAAGGTCTTCTGTGATTGGCTGCCGTAATCAGATGTCCCTGGCCATATAAAAAGCGGACATCTTGTTTTGCTGGCGCCATTTTCTCAGTGTCAGAGTGCAGAGAGGTCGCTCCTGATAATGCTACGAGTGAACTTGTCAGTTAGGCTTCTTTCACACTTCCGTCAGCTGGCGGCCGTCAGAACGTGTCGATGCGACGTATCGACAGATGTCTTAAAAATAATGATAAACGTATGTAAGGCATCCAGTTTCTTGACGGATGCGTCGAATTAGGCGCTGCCTAAATTTGAATGTATAAAATTCTGGAGAGAGAGAGAGAGAGATCCCCAGACTAGAAAATCCTTCCAGGCATGCTCAGAATACAAAAACGGGATATGTCACTGGATTCATGTTTTTGACGGTCAGCGACAGATCCTGCGTCCATAGGCTTCCATTATAGCCGACGACGGGCAGCGCAGGAACCGTCGCTGAGCGATTTTCCGACATGCAGAAAAAACGTTCCTCTGAACGTTTTCTCCACCCAACGGACGGCAATTTTCCGACGGATCCAGTGCACGATGGATGAAACGGCCATCCGTCACAATCCGTCGCTGATACAAGTCTATGGGAAAAAACAGGATCCAGCAGAAAAATTTGCAGGATCCTGTGTTTTCAAAAATCGACAGATTTCAACGGGAGATTAAAGACGGAAGTGTGAAAGAGGCCTTAGCTACATAGGATCCTGTCCTGTGTGAAATCGATCTTCCAGCATCAAACTAGATTGTGCGTAAACTGTGTGGCCTGAGCCCCCATTTGCGAATCCAAATCATTTGTGATAAAACTGTGTTTCAGAGACAAATCAGAAGGCCAGATTCCCTCTCAAAAATCGTTAGGTGTAACAGTGTTGTTCAGGCACATTATCAAAGAAAATAAATAGAGATTGTTCATTTAGTGACAGGCGACTGACAGCTGTGGGCTTAAGGTTGTGAAACAGTAGGGTACAAGAGGGGAAGGGTACATACAACATGAGTGGGGAAAAGAGAGGGCGTAGTGGAAGGGCGAATTGGCTTGGTGTTTGATATGTTCCTGGGTTAGGTGTTAATGTTAATGAAAGCTCAACTGAACAATCAACGTCTCATCCTATCCAAAGACAACTGACAACATCTGTTACTGGACGGGCTACTCTACTCCCTTTCTTTGTCAGCCACACCATCATACAACTTTGTAGATGAGGCTCAGAAAGAACATGTGCTCCAGTGCATGGCAAGCGCTGCATCAAGTGGCCTCTCCTCCTTGTCCTCCACCTTAACATTGCACACTATACAATCTTCAGAGGTGGCACCCCAATTACCCTTGTTCCCCCCCAAAGTCACAAATATGGCTCACATCCTCAACCTGGTGGTGCAGCAATTCTCCGTCACTATCCTGGCCTGGATGCAATGTTGCAGAAAGCATGGTCGTTATGTGCTCACTTCTGACTATCGCACCCTGCAGGTCATCAACTTGCATCGCTATACAGGTCTTTCGGCCTGTTTAACTGGTCTTTAACCATTTGATTTGGGTTGTTCCAGCACGATGGAATTCCACTCTGCACATGTTGCAGCGACTGTGGCAGCAGTGATGAGCCCTGGTGCAGTATGTCCTTTTGCACACCATTGGCCAACGCAATGTGGATGTGGAGCAAATCACGCTTGTGGAGTGGGCACAGATGAAGGACATCTTCCCCCTTCTACACATTTTCAAAATGGCTACTAAAATAGTTAGTGCTAACGATGCCGTCATCAGCATCACTATTCTGGTCATCCACACAATGGAGCAGACTTTGAATAGCCTGCAGGAGTAGATGGTGGTCCCAGAAGAAGAGGAGGAAACAGAGGAGGATTTGTATGGGATAAAAATATCTCAAATTTGACTTAAAGTGATCAAGGGTGGCTCATGGTACCAGACAAACTGTTAGTGAAGGTGCAAGAGCCAAGGATCAAATGGAGGAGGGTGAGGTGATGGGCGTGCAACAGTCAGGAGATGAAAAGGATAATGATCCCCTCTCTGTTATCTGTGGTTGGCGGGAGGGTACCATGGAGTCAACCTTAAGAGTTACCTCGCCACAAAAACACAATGAACTTAGACCTCATGAAAGAACCCGACACATGAGCGCGTTCTTGCTGCATTATCTTCAACATGATGTCCGTATTCTTAGGGTTAGAAATAGTGCTGACTACTGGGTTGCCACTTTGTTAGATCCACGGTACAAAAATAAATTTAGCCAGATGCTTCTTCCCTGAAAAGGGACACGCGCATGGTGGAATATCGAAACACGTTTGTAGACAATGCTAAGAGTGGTTTTCCCCAAGACAGCAGTGAGGCACACAGTTAGCATTGCAATTCTAGACATCCAATCCTGGGAACGTCAAGGCATTATCGTAAGAACATTAGCAGCTGTAGTAGCAGCCATGTAAGTGGCATAAGCAATTTCTGTGAGTCATTTTACACATTTTTTAAGCCAGCCCGTGCACCAGCAGAACAGAGTTCAAGACTGTCTGGAGAGGATGGTGCAGGAGTATCTGGAGCTCAATATCAATGTCATCAGAGGGGGTTTGGACCCTTTTGCATTTTGGTCTTCAAAAATGGAAGAGTGGCCTGAGCTCGCCTGTCATGCCTTGGAGGTTTTGTCATGCCCGGCAGCCAGCGTTCTCTCAGAATGTGTCTTCAGTGCATCCGGCTGTCTGCTGAAAGTGTAGACTGCCTTACCTTCATCAAAATAAATAAGTCACGGAACTCCAATGACTTTTGCACCCAGGTCACAGATTGGGCAGACTAGGCGATGGTGTTGATTTAGTGTCATGCACTCACATTATTGCAGTCTGTGCCACCTTTGTGGTGGCTTCTATGCCTGCTGTTGCTACTGCTCCTGATGTTACAATAATGTGTACATAAAGATGTTTTTATTCAATTTTACACTCCCTCTTTATAACGGAAAACATTAGACATAATATAATTTTTTTCCTTGAATGATCGAGGGCTCTAAAGGTAAAATAGACATTAAAAAATCGCTGTTACTTCTCAGCTCCCCATTGGGCACCAGGAGGGGACTGGGCTAAGAGTTTCACTTTCTTGCCCAGGTCACTTGGAGGTCATGAGAAGCAGATGTTAAATGTGATGCTTGCTTATTCTGGCCCTTTAATCCCCTTTATGCCAATGGCTACACCTGCACTTCCGGAGAAGATCCTGGATAATTAATGAACACTTGAGGGGCTAATTAATAACCCTGTACTGTTAATCTGGGTAATTGTATATTATTACTGGGCCTTTCTCCTATTTAGGTGGATACCAGAAGCTGGAGCAGGATCACGGCACTGACATGTACGGCTCAGTTTGTGTAAGCGCACTGTTGTGCAGGTCAATTTCGTCATATCGATCTATCATTTGTCTAGATTGGAGGTGCGGGCAGAACAGGGGGCCCCTAATAAGACTGACAGTTCTCTCATATGTATAGTGACCTTAAAGTGGACGTATTGCTGATAAGAAAAAAAGCATAAAAACATAATAAGTGACAATGGTGCACAGCAATGGAATGGCAAAATGGAGTCGGCCAGTTTCATCACTTTGTCAACTTACTGATCCATACAATTAACCAAGATAATCTATTTACATATTTTCCCATAAATTCACCTTAAAATATTGATGACAAATTAATTTAACAATTCATCTCATTGGACAATGAATCACCTAAAATCAAATCATGCGTACGTTTTCTTCCATTCCAAAAAGTCAAAAATTGGATTCATACAGTATATAGCTATTTATCCCCCATGTAATAAGAGGAGAGGAGAACCTATCTGCATCTAAAGGGTTTACTCTGCAGCAAGGGGACACTGCAGCAGGTAAAAGGTTAATCTGTAAAAGAAGGCATTAGCTACCTGTAATGGGTTAATCTGAGTCTCTCTACAAATTGTATATAAATTGGCAGCCACAGGAGATTCCGATAAGATTTTGTTCTGTTTCTGGTGTGTTGCTGCTACTCCATTATACAACATTAAAAAAAACACGTGAAATAGATCAGTCTGTGTGCAACGACTCTATAGATTATAGCTGTTTCACTTTTTGTATTGAAAAACTGAAATAAAATGAACTTATAATTTAGTGAGAAGGACCTGTATTAGGTCATTTATAAAGTGAAAGTCGTAAAATCAAAACACATGCACAAAAAAATAATAATTTTCGGTGTTTTGAAAATTTCATTGCACTCGATATTATTGTCTCATTGTTTAGTACATGGTGAAGGATAACAAAATTTGCCTAAAGGAAATGAAAAACAAAAAAATTATGGATCTTGAAGCACCAGGAGGAAAAACATGAAGAAGCAAAATGGTGGTAAGTGGTTAAGTCTCAGTTCATATCTTGCCTTTAATTTCAGTCGACATATTGGTGACAGTCCCCAGTAGATGCCATACATTGGTTTTTCCACTTATCCCCACATGTGAGATACTTTATTTGCAAGTGGTTTGCTCTATAGAGAAGTTCACCAAACTGCACAGAAGAAGAAAGGGTAAATGCAGACACACACACACCTGGGAGATGTCAAGAGACACTCATTTTGCATCTGTTGTGTCCATAGGGCTTTAACGACAAGTTGGGTGTTTGCCCCAGTAGATATCCCCGTACGCACCGTCACATCTAGTGTGAACACGTGCTATGTAAAATACTATAATAGGAAAAGAGCACCACGCAGTCATAGAATGCAAAAACGAATAATAATTTATTTATATTAGACACAAAAAAAAAAACAGACAATCAATGCTGAGCAGGGCTAAAAGATGACACGGGATGCCATCAGCAACATGTTTAAGCCCAAGGTACGGCAATCCCTAAATAAAAGTAACCTCATATAGGCGAACTGTAAAGTGCAGCGTGCAGTATATAGCAGCGGTTATAGCCACCGATAAACAAATAGCGCAGCCAATATCACTAACACATCAAATATGCAATGATCGATATAGTGTCTGTAAGCGTATAAAAGAGCAGACGCGTGCACATCACCTGATGACGATGGTAAATAGCGCAGGGACACAGATCCACCCCGACGCGCGTTTCGGTTTGGTACCTTCCTCAAGGGACGCACTATTTGTTTATCGGTGGCTATAACCGCTGCTATATACTGCAAGCTGCACTTTACAGTTCACCTATATGAGGTTACTTTTATTTAGGGATTGCCGTACCTTAAACATGTTGCTGATGGCATTCCGTGTCATCTTTTAGCCCTGCTGAGCATTGTTTGTCTGTATTTTTATTGTGTCTAATATAAATAAAATATTATTCGTTTTTGGATTCTATGACTGCGTGGTGCTCTTTTCCTATTGTATTATGCTTTGCAGTTATCCCTATATCCGTGCATAGGTGGTGTTCTGGACATATGGATACATCGATATATGTAGCTATATATATATATATATATGTATATACATATATGGTTCTTTTCATTGTGTTAACTCTTGTCCACCACCAATAATGCACATTGGAATTTTTCTATACGTAAAATACTATGCAAACTTATGGTGCTGCATAAATGCATAATATTAAACTCTGCAGAGTTATGTAATAATAATGAAACTATGTAACAAAATGTTCCAAGTAGAAGCGTCTGTAACCAGGTTATCGTGCCGAGCGGAGAGTCACAAAGTGTACTTCTCACAAATATCATTACCAGCGCTGACACCTCAACTGCTTTCAAGTTTCTTGGTTATTCACCCAAAACGTGACAATTTGTCAGCCGCATCTTTCCCTACGCAAACGAGATAAATGTTTGATTAAACCTTGATGAAAGAAGAATTTTATTCAACTGGTGCCAAATTCCTGGGCAGTGACATTAAATCCAGCTGGGTGACAAAAGGCTTTTCAGAAAATTGCATTAATAGCGAAATGACACAAATCATTCAGCAACTTCAAACCTCGGCGAGATGAACACAATCCGTCTGTAAACACGAAATACAATATTCTATTTAACGAGAGAAATGACTATAATGACCGCTTTCGCTGCAGATTCACACAGTATTATGTTGTGGGATTCAAAAAAAAAAATTTGCTAATGTTTCTTTCCGTATTCTTCATTGGACGAGTTTTGAGTTGTTTATTAAATTCACTAAACCTTGACAGCTTCCTTCGCTTTCATGGAATTATATTTTCTGAAATTCCCTTCAATGGTTGCGTTGGACTTGCCTGCTAAAAAAAAAATATAATTTAGAATTGGCAGAAGAATAATATTTAACCTATTAACAGTTATTGTTCAATTCTCTCAATTTTGGACCTGCCCAATGGTGTCGGGCAAATCCGGAAATATGCTTAAACACGGCCAATGAACCAAACATTCGACCTTTTTTTTGGCAACGATTGAAACATGACGCAGGTCCATCAATATTAACCTATTATCTTTATGTGTTGATTAAAAATAAGGCAAAAAACCCCCATGAGATGGATGTAAATTGCCCCATATTTACCTTTTCGGCTTGATTTATGGCAATTAGAATAAATCCTTGGATTCACATTTCATCAAATCAATAACATAGTAACATATAGTAACATAGTTAGTAAGGCCAAAAAAGACATTTGTCCATCCAGTTCAGCCTATATTCCGTCATAATAAATCCCCAGATCTACGTCCTTCTACAGAACCTAATAATTGTATGATACAATATTGTTCTGCTCCAGGAAGACATCCAGGCCTCTCTTGAACCCCTCGACTGAGTTCGCCATCACACTTTCGCCATCACGTAACACTTTGATTACGTTCTATAACTTATGATTGAGGCTCCTATTGGGCTTACTGACCTGGAAAAATTTTGCCCTGTTGTCCTTTTGACAACCCAGTAGCAAAGCAATGGCAATCAAATAATTATGGTTCAAGCTCGAAGGAAAAGTGGGGTCTGTATAATTAAAATGGAATATGACCCTCTGATATCAAACCTCTATTGGCACCTAAGAGAAGTTACATTTTTTAAGTTTCATTTTTGACCATCTGCATTGTCTCCCTTAACTGGGAGATGAACATTATGAGAATATACGGTTTTCTAACTTTTGGACTCTAAAGGATATTTCTTGAATGTCAGTTTCTAAATTCAATTTTTGCTTGGACTCTTGGTAATCTTGAAATAAGGACCTTCGAAAAATCAGGTTGAGCTGCTCCATGAAGATAGAGGAAGGTAAGAAGGTGACTCCCAGTGTTGAGATAGTCATGCACATTGGATTAATGTTGGCTAAATATTTTAGGGTAGACTGACCAAAAATGTAATGTGCATGGGGTCTCCTGACTTTCCCTTGTGGTTAGTTGTTGTGAGACAGAAGAATTGGGCAGCTGGATATCAACATGCCTGATCATTATGTTCTCAAGGGACCTAAGTCACCATAAGAGCTGTCCAGAGGGAGTAGAGGTTTCTGGAAGGGGCTGAATTGTGTGTATTGGACAGAGTTGTTCGGAGAGGGCAGAAAGGTCTCGAGGGGACAGAGGTATATGGCAGTAGCTTATGTTCCTCTCCCTATTCAGAATACATGTACAATTGGCCCAGTTGAGAGAGTTTTTATTTGTGGTAATCTGGTAAAAACGTTGTTAGCTGAACGGGCATTTAACCCTTCCGAAGAGGTGATGTCCATGATTTAAGCTAAATTGGGAAGATGGACGCTTGTATTTGGAAATAATAATTTACATAAAGTGAGGGAAAATACTAGGAGGACAAAGAAGAGATTGGGGTGTAAAATTATTTTGCATTTATTGCTCAAACTATCAAAGATAGCTAATTTTTGAATAATGGGGGAGCAAAGCCTCAAGTTACATGTAAGGCCAGCTTCATCGAACTCTGTAGAGAGTGTAGACAGGACCCAATAAACATTACCGGGAGAACTGAGGATGTTGGACGTTCTCAGGACGTTGGACGTTCTCAGGACGTTGGACATTTTCAGGACGTTGGACATTCTCAGGACGTTGGACGTTCTCAGGACGTTGGTTTAGTGGCCACATCAATAGCCACCGGGCAAGAGAGCTGCAAACCTCCACCTACCTGTCGGCATCGTTAGCACCTCTTCTCATTAGCAGGCTCTTATGATGTTATTGTTGTGGCTTGATACATGCATTACTTTTCACCAGTCCCACTAATTAGATGAAGCATTGACGATGTCGGTAGGTGGAAGGAGGTCCACAAGGTGGTCACGGACTACGGATGTGGCTGTTGGACCAGGATCTTGCAAATACATTTTGCTTATCTCTATCTGCTGGCTTGTTCAGACCAGCCATACACATCAGAGGAATCGTTGTACCAAGATTTACCAGCGTCTTATTTGTGCTTCTTGGCTGGAAGAGATTGGAAGACCCAGGGATTGGACATGCACCATGTAGGAAGATTTTTTCCAATTAATTTTTCAATTAAGAATTTAATATAATAACCATTAAATTTAATATTTATGTGAAAAGCTTTGAATGGGTTTCTGAATTATTTTCTTTAATCGAATCTTCAATTATATATTGAAATATTTACCAGTTTTCGTAATTAAATTATATTATTTTCTTACGCTATACTCGTCCATTCAGGAAAACACAAATGACTCACAAGATACTGTATAATTTAATTAGCGGCAACCTAGGGAGCGGTATAAACATCTATTAGCAATATCATTCATACTTCATTACTCTTTGACCAAGGTTAATCTCCGCTCCGTACATGTGAAGCACCTCCGCTTCGGTTTTATAGAGGGATTTTCTCATTTTGTCAAACAATAAAGATAATTGACAAAATGGGGAGAAGCGACGGCTGATTCCAAATCTGCTTTCTTCTGCGATATTGTGTAACGTGAGATCAAGGCTTGTTTGTGAAGATTCTACAGCAGATTTCTATTTTTCTTGCAGGTGGAGCGGACAGTGAAGAAGGCCTCAGGTTAGGGTCCTGCCGTCTCGGACACCCCAGTGCAATCTGATGATGTCCATGGAGATCGCTCATGGGGAAAATAAAATTAGCCACATTTGATCCCATGAATTATGAGGCGGATTTGTGTTGATATCGGGCCAGGATTAATTATATTTACAGTATGACATTCGTTAGAAAATGTTTCCACTTTCTAAAAAGTGTCATATTATTTTCTATTTCCTCTTCATTTGTTTTTTACATTTTTTGTGATAACTTGATGCAGCTGTTGTGACAAGAAGGATCAAACCGTTGGATTTCAACATGTCCAATCTTTTAGTTTTTTTTGTGAGATAAACTTCCCCCAGAGGAGTCTGTTAGCAGCTTACTTAGAACAGATGGAGAATGAAATTGTGGGTTGTCCAGAAGATTCATCACCTTTAAATGGTCGCTTTTATTTGAATAAAATTTACATAAATCCGTAGTACAAGTGAATATAATAAATTTTATAATATACTTTATCAGAGAACATTGCTTCTTTCACAACTTCTGATCCTCTTCTTCCTCTTCTCTCTTCCTCCTGAACACATCATCATCAAGTTACAGCAGCTTATTGCAGTCTTTGGAGAGGAGAGACTCTCAAAGACCTGCGCTGCTGCTCACTGATGCTTTATCTCATCCTAATGCTGGATTCACAGCTATACATCTCAGTATTGTTTTTAATATCTTAAATGCTGAAGATTCTAGTAAAAAAAAAAAAATTACACCCAAGTTGTGGATTCACAGATACACAGTTCAGTACTCTTGCATTATGTCCTCCATAATACTTTTTTTGTTTCATCTGGATTAACTTAACTGTAGTACTGAATTCACAGTTACACTTTTCAGTACAGATATATAATGTCCTCTAAGATGCTGCTGCTTTCGAATAAGTGTTTTTCTCTCCCCAGAAATAGATTCTTAGCTACATTGCTTGATACTACTAAGCAAAAGCCCAGTCTCATTATTGATTGTGAAAAAGGCCCCGCAATGGTGTCCTTAAACTTGAATTACTAATGAATTGTTGTACTCTTTTGAAACACACACTCCATTTTTTCTTTTTTGCTATTGCTCGATACCAGATTATAGTGTTCTCCATTCTACTGATTTGTGATAAGTAATGTTGAGCATTCCGATACCGCAAGTATCGGGTATCGGCCGATATTTGTGGTATCGGAATTCCGATACCGAGTTCCGATATTTTTGCGATATCGGGAATCGGTATCGGGATTAATATTCATGTGTAAAATAAAGAATAAAAATAAAAAATATTGATATACTTACCCTCAGACGCGCCCTGGTTGTCACCGCTGCAACCACCATGCTTGCGTTCCTAGGAATGAGCGCGTTAAGGACTTTCGATGACGTTGCGGCTTGTGATTGGTCGCTGAGCGGTCATGTGACTGCTCACGCGACCAATCACAAGCCGCGACGTCATCGAAGGTCCTTAACACGCTCATTCTTAGAAAGGGAAGCATGGAGGTTGCAGCGGTGACAACCAGGGCGCGTCCGAGGGTAAGTATATCAATTTTTTATTTTTATTCTTTATTTTACACATGAATATGGATCCCAGGGCCTGAAGGAGAGTTTCCTCTCCTTCAGACCCTGGGAACCATAGAGGATACATTCCGATATTTGTGTCCCATTGACTTGTATTGGTATCGGATATCGGTATCGGCGATATCCGATATTTTTCGGATATCGGCCGATACCATCCGATACCGATACTTTCAAATATCGGACGGTATCGCTCAACACCAGTGATAAGTGTTTTATTCCAAACCATTGCTGACTTCATAGCTATACAGCTCATTTCCAGTGTACAATATAATGTCCTTCCTGCAGCTGCTTCTTTTTGGTTAACATTTTTAGTTTTCACCTCTTGAGCTGGATTCACAGCTACATTGCTCAGTACTAATGTCATTCATACTACCACTGTTTCCTAGTAAGTGTTTATCTCAACACTAGAACAAGATTCACAGCTACACTGCTGAATACTTATGTATAATGTCCCCCCAAGCTGCTAATAGTAGCTAGTCTACACCCAGTAGAGAGAACTGAAAATTAGAAAAATAGATTGTAAAGGGGAAATTTGATTAAAAAGTTAGGATGCAAGTGGTATATAATGCAGAAAATGTGCTATTCCTCATGTACACACTTGACAGTAAAAGGAAACTCCATAAGGAAACCATATTTCATTCACAGCTTTTACTCCGCCATTGTAGTGCCGACACCACCCTATATATTTTGTAGAGCGGTTCTCCATATATAAATATTCCAAACACCAGAATAATCATCCATACAATCACCCTGCTCCCATACATTCACATTCCATGCTGTAAATTTACTGTCTTCATACCAACCCTTGACGGAAAGTAATTGAAATTTGGTTTTTATGTTGCAGTTTGGTCTGGATAATTAAACACTGATAGGACACATGTTGAGAGGAGAACTCATAAAACGTACATGTGGCGGGTTCTTATTGACATATGTTTGGCATCTAGCGCTCGCAGCCTATAGGATATCCTTTATGTTCAGGCAGATCTGAAAATCACAGACATGTCTCATATGCTCAGAATGGGAACATAATTTGACTTATTGTGTGCCAGAGTTAACAATTAGGGGTTCACTTTTTCTTTGCGAGGAAGGAACATGCTATTTAAACACAGATCTTTTTGTCAGCATGAAATTAAAATTAAAACAGAACTAAATGAAAAACTGGAAGAATTATTATTTTATACTTAAAAGGGCTTTAAAGTGAGGTGGAGCCTCTCCCGCCATGTGTTGTGCAGAAGGAGCCGACATGGATACATTGTATCCTCTGCGGTACAAATCAGCATCAAGCTGGGCACACATTGTAATAATCTCACATTATGCTTCCTTCTCGGGATTAGCAGTGAATGGATTATTTAAAGGGGCAGTTCGTCCTGGCAAATCTATGTTGTTGTCACTCTCCAGCTGTAGAACAGTTCTAACTCCCGTTTCGCTTCCATAACATGTGATTCCCCAGTGAATGATGAGACTTATAGTTCTTCACACTGTGGAGACTACACACCTGCTGTTCCTACACCACTGCTCTACGGGAACTGCATGGGATGTGACTAGAGATGAGAAAAATCATCCATAAAAAAAATCTAATTTTTAAAAAGTTTTCCCTCAAAATTTGGATTCATGAGAAGCTGCATTTTTGGGATTTTTGGCTAGATTATTTTGATGTTTGGTAAGGGTTTAAAATAATAAAAAAAAAAAAAATATATATATATATATATATATAATCACTTTTTCTTGCCTATTTTTACACCACCTGCACTATCTCCTTTGTTCTTCTATCACTAGTCTTGATGTTGCGGCCAATCTGAGGTCTGTGATTGGTTCTACGGGGTCACATGAAGGAGACAAGCAATGTGAGGGCTGGTGTCCCCACTCACATGACTGCACAAGGTCAATCTGAGGTCTGTGATTGGTTCTACGGGGTCACATGAAGGGGACAAGCAATGTGAGGGCTGGTGTCCCCACTCACATGACTGCACAAGGTCAATCTAAGGTCTGTGATTGGCTCTATGGAGTCACATGAAGGGGACAAGCAATGTGAGGACTGGTGTCTCCACTCACATGACTGCACAAGGTCAATCTGAGGTCTGTGATTGGCTCTATGGAGTCACATGAAGGGGACAAGCAATGTCAGGACTGGTGTCCCCACTCACATGACTGCACAAGGTCAATCTAAGGTCTGTGATTGGCTCTATGGAGTCACATGAAGGAGACAAGCAATGTGAGGACTGGTGTCCCCACTCACATGACTGCACAAGGTCAGTCTGAGGTCTGTGATTGGCTCTATGGAGTCACATGAAGGAGACAAGCAATGTGAGGGCTGGTGTCCCCACTCACATGACTGCACAAGGTCAATCTGAGGTCTGTGATTGGTTCTACGGGGTCACATGAAGGAGACAAGCAATGTGAGGGCTGGTGTCCCCACTCACATGACTGCACAAGGTCAATCTAAGGTCTGTGATTGGCTCTATGGAGTCACATGAAGGGGACAAGCAATGTCAGGACTGGTGTCTCCACTCACATGACTGCACAAGGTCAATCTGAGGTCTGTGATTGGTTTTATGGAGTCACATGAAGGAGACAAGCAATGTCAGGACTGGTGTCCCCACTCACATGACTGCACAAGGTCAATCTGAGGTCTGTGATTGGCTCTACATGGTCACATGAAGGGGACAAGCAATGTCAGGACTGGTGTCTCTCCTCACATGACTGTACAAGGTCAGTCTGAGGTCTGTGATTGGCTCTACATGGTCACATGAAGGGGACAAGCAATGTCAGGACAGGTGTCTCCACTCACATGGCTGCACGAGTTCAATCTGATGTCTGTGATTGGCTCTATGGGGTCACATGAAGGGGACAAGCAATGTCAGGACTGGTGTCTCCACTCACATGACTGCACAAGGTCAGTCTGAGGTCTGTGATTGGCTCTACATGGTCACATGAAGGGGACAAGCAATGTCAGGACTGGTGTCTCCACTCACATGACTGTACAAGGTCAGTCTGAGGTCTGTGATTGGCTCTACAGGTCATATGAAGTGGACAAGCCGTGTCAGGACTGGTGTCTCCCCTCACAAGACTGCACAAGGTCAGTCTGAGGTCTGTGATTGGCTCTACGGGTAATATGAAGTTTGCAAGCCGTGTCAGGACTGGTGTCCCCACTCACATGACTGCACAAGGTCAATCTGATGTCTGTGATTGGCTCTATGGGGTCACGTGAAGTGGACAAGCTGTGTCAGGACTGGTGTCTCCCCTCACATGACTGCACAAGGTCAGTCTGAGGTCTGTGATTGGCTCTATGGAGTCTCATGAAGGGGACAAGCAATGTCAGGACTGGTGTCTCCCCTCACATGACTGCACAAGGTCAGTCTGAGGTCTGTGATTGGCTCTATGGAGTCACATGAAGGGGACAAGCAATGTGAGGACTGGTGTCTCCACTCACATGACTGCACAAGGTCAATCTGATGTCTTTGATTGGCTCTATGGGGTCACATGAAGTGGACAAGCTGTGTCAGGACTGGTGTCTCCCCTCACATGACTGCACAAGGTCAGTCTGAGGTCTGTGATTGGCTCTATGGAGTCACATGAAGGGGACAAGCAATGTCAGGACTGGTGTCTCCACTCACATGACTGCACAAGGTCAATCTGATGTCTGTGATTGGCTCTATGGGGTCACATGAAGTGGACAAGCTGTGTCAGGACTGGTGTCTCCCCTCACATGACTGCACAAGGTCAGTCTGAGGTCTGTGATTGGCTCTATGGAGTCACATGAAGGGGACAAGCAATGTCAGGACTGGTGTCTCCCCTCACATGACTGCGCAAGGTCAGTCTGAGGTCTGTGATTGGCTCTATGGAGTCACATGAAGGGGACAAGCAATGTCAGGACTGGTGTCTCCCTCACATGACTGCACAAGGTCAATCTGATGTCTGTGATTGGCTCTACATGGTCGCATGAAGGGAACAAGCAATGTCAGGACTGGTGTCTCCCCTCACGTGACTGCACAAGGTCAGTCTGAGGTCTGTGATTGGCTCTACGGGGTCACAAGAAGGAGACAAGCAATGTGAGGACTCGTGTCTCCCCTCACATGACTGCACAAGGTCAATCTGAGGTCTGTGATTGGTTCTACGGGGTCACATGAAGGATACAAGCAATGTGAGGACTGGTGTCTCCCCTCACATGACTGCACAAGGTCAATCTGAGGTCTGTGATTGGCTCTACGGGGTTACATGAAGGGGACAAGCAATGTCAGGACTGGTGTCTCCCCTCACATGAATGCACAGGGTCAATCTGAGGTCTGTGATTGGTTCTACGGGGTCACATGAAGGATACAAGCAATGTGAGGACTGGTGTCTCCCCTCACATGACTGCACAAGGTCAATCTGAGGTCTGTGATTGGCTCTACATGGTCGCATGAAGGGAACAAGCAATGTCAGGACTGGTGTCTCCCCTCACGTGACTGCACAAGGTCAGTCTGAGGTCTGTGATTGGCTCTACGGGGTCACAAGAAGGAGACAAGCAATGTGAGGACTCGTGTCTCCCCTCACATGACTGCACAAGGTCAGTCTGAGGTCTGTGATTGGCTCTATGGAGTCACATGAAGGGGACAAGCAATGTCAGGACTGGTGTCTCCACTCACATGACTGCACAAGGTCAATCTGATGTCTGTGATTGGCTCTACGGGGTTACATGAAGGGGACAAGCAATGTCAGGACTGGTGTCTCCCCTCACATGACTTCACAAGGTCAATCTGAGGTCTGTGATTGGCTCTACGGGGTTACATGAAGGGGACAAGCAACGTCAGGACAGGTGTCTCCCCTCACATGACTGCACAAGGTCAATCTGAGGTCTGTGATTGGCTCTACGGGGTCACATGAAGGAGACAAGCAATGTCAGGACTGGTGTCTCCCCTCACATGACTTCACAAGGTCAATCTGAGGTCTGTGATTGGCTCTACGGGGTTACATGAAGGGGACAAGCAATGTCAGGACGGGTGTCTCCCCTCACATGATTGCACAAGGTCAATCTGAGGTCTGTGATTGGCTCTATGGAGTCACATGAAGGAGACAAGCAATGTCAGGACTGGTGTCTCCCCTCACATGACTTCACAAGGTCAATCTGAGGTCTGTGATTGGCTCTACGGGGTTACATGAAGGGGACAAGCAATGTCAGGACTGGTGTCTCCCCTCACATGACTTCACAAGGTCAATCTGAGGTCTGTGATTGGCTCTATGGAGTCACATGAAGGAGACAAGCAATGTCAGGACTGGTGTCTCCCGTCACATGATCGCACAAGGTCAATCTGAGGTCTGTGATTGGCCGCACATGATCACGTTGGACAGTGGTGACATACCTTCTGCTTCAGATCTGCCTAAACACCAGAATGGGATGAGTCAAACAACGGAAAGCCAAAAAGTGCAAAACTGAGGTACTACGTTGGTGGCGGAAGTGGCTGTGTAAGAACAGATAAGGAAATGTCAGGATAATTTTTTTTTGCCCCTTGCAGGGTTTCATTTTACTTTGCAATCGTTTAGGCACTAGGTTACTGTATGTTGATATGGATTTTTTGCAGTGGATCCTCTCCAAAATCCTTCTCAAATACCACTGTAGGGGATTGTGCACTTGGCCTCTTTTCGACACCCGCGCACCCACTGAGTTCTTAAAGAAGAAGACGTTTTTTAAAAAAGCCATGTTTTTTCTTCTTGTCTTTTTTTGTCTCATTTTGTTGTTTTTGCAGCAGTTTTTCCATTGGTATCTTTTTTTAAACCTTCATAAATAAACTTGTAAATGGATTGCAAGAATGGAGAAGTCAATTCATTCAGCCGCTTCACGACTTTTGAAGACTGAAGTGATTCAAAGAAGCTTAACAAGTCCAGCATTTTTAAAGCGCTTTCTCTGGTGGAATCTTCCTTGAGAAAGATGTAGCGTGCACACACTCTTGGAAAAGTCTTCCAAAACACTTCTATGGGAAATCCACTTTGCTCTTCATAGAAGGAGTTGTTTGAGCATGTTCTTTTTTCTGAAGAAGCTTTAAAAAATGTCTGGTGCTAAAGAAAAGGTGCATGTCAGTTCTTTGACGTGGATCCTGAAGGAAGCTTCTGCAAAACGGGCATTGTCTCATTGAAATACTGGAAGGAACACTTCAAGAAGAAAAGTTTTCCAAAATGCTTCAAGGCTGCTTTAAGAAAAGAAAAAACTCCTCCAAAATTCTTCATAGAGGAGCGTTTCTGCAATAACCTCAAAAAAACTTTGTGTGACTGTAGCATTAAATGTGAACAACTCAACTATTGGACCCATTTGAAAATCTAAATTTCCCCTTGACCCCCATTTAGGATCCCCTTTGATCCCCATCTTGATACTGGCTGTCGTATCCATGTGGGGCTTGTAACCTGGCCAGTGGGTCCCAGAGATGAGATGACTTATATCCAAGGTCTAAGGTGAGAAGACTCCTTTAACCGTTCTCTTTTCTCGATGTAATAGAAACATTGGTTTTCTTAAAGTGATAGCAGCACATTAATTAGACGGGGGGCTACTAGACTGGCACTCACCCGTGATGAGTTGCGGGTGGCGCTAATTAGCGATTCTCTCACACGGTATAAATCTGGAAGCCGTCGCTCTGCCAGCTGCGAGCGAATCAATGCCATTAGCGCACAGAACACCTGAATCTCTCCTCTGCGCCATTCAGCTTTAATAATTAAACTATGATGTTTTCTTAATATTTGCTGTGAATAATGATATGGCGATTTTATCGGCTCACTCTGAAGTTTCCCTGCGTTTGCTGAGAAGTTTGTTGTCACAGCTGCACACCTGCATGTCGTTAGCCCGGACCGGAGGAGTCTGTCCGCCGCCGCTGCCGCCGCCGCTGCCGCGCATGAGACGTGGAATCTGCAGCAGGTAATTAGCAGAGATGCAAAGTGAACAGGACAGAAGTTTCTGCTCTGTGTAAGCTGTGACTTACTTGTAAATGAGTTACAGGGGAGACGGTGATGGCGTTATCGGGGGATTCTGACGACGGTGTATCGGCCGGGAGCTGCAGAGTTTGTATGTGGGAGGAAGAAAGATACTCAATAATTTAAGCTTTTCATGTTTTTAGGTGATTATGCAAATTTACAAATGAGCCTTCGAATTAAAAAAAAAATAATTATTGGAATTACAAAAATAACAACATGTTGCAATATAAATATTTTAGTTACGTTGTTCCTTTGGCCATGGACATAGCTATGGTGGTCGCAAAGGAAGCAGTCCTTCCAATATGGGGGGGAATAACAGTCCCCTCTGTCCAGAGTCAGCAGTATTATAAATCTTGCCCTGTATTCAATTTTGCATTGGGGCTCTGGAGTTTTAACCTTTAATCAATCGAGTGACGTCCATTGGACCCCAAGTGAGTTTTCATCATATTTCCACAAGTATTTAAGCTACAGCTAATAACAACCGTTTCGGCAGCTTCCTAGCTCGTGCGCCCCTCCTCACTCAGTGCATCGCAAGATGCGCCGTCGACTACCCGTGCCACAGCGATGGATGAGTGACTTATAGTGTGAGCTTTTTGGTGCAAAGAACTGAAGGTTAAGTTTTGAATCTGTTTTTTTTTTTGGGCAGCAATAAACTATACGGGGCCGGTAATAGAAATAGTCAAGAGTGAATAAACATTCTGCAAGTGAACTGTCAATCAAAGTGCAAAAGCCCCTTTGGTAGCACTGTAGTAATAAAAGTGTTGGTTTAATAAAAAGTTGGTTTAATAATAGGTGTGTAGCCAAGGGGGCCAGCAGGGCACACATCCCATTGGCTTCAATGCAGGAGTAGGGTTCCAAAATCACTCTGTCCCAGTGTCCTCAGGTGCTGCCATAATGCGTTAGGCTAGGTTCATATTGCGTTAGAGCAATCCGTTTAGCGCCTAGCGCTAGCGGATTGCGCTAACGCAATGTTGTTTTATGGGGTCGTGTTAAACGTCCGATCTGCGAGAGCGGGGAACGTACCTCGGATGCTGCAAGCAGCGTCCGCGGTGCGCCACAAAACACCGGCACATCGCTAGCCATTTTTGGCAAGTGCTAGTGATGCGCATCACCATTGCTGTTAATGGGCGCGCTAACGGACGCGTTGCACGGCGTTAATTTCGCCGTTCAACGCTGTCCATTAGCGCGGTCACATTAACACAATATGAACCAAGCCTTACTGCTCAGTCTCTCCTGATTCCTGCCTTCAAGGTACCATGGAATTAGAAGAGCGTTCATTAACTGTTTGATCACCCGGTGGCGGGAGAGACCGGTGCAATCAAACCCAACAGAAGCTATAGTCATGTCTTCTCATTGGGTCTCGGAAGAACCCTCTAGGTCAGTAGAGACAATAGTTAGATCTTACTGCCCTGTTGGCTGGATGAGTGGCCTGGTAATTACTGTGTGGAGCAGGAAGTGAGAGGGGTGCCGAGAGAGCCTACCCAAGCAAAGCAAGTGTATGAGGAGAGGACTTGGAGGGTGGTCTGGTCAGCGTGTCCTGTAGTGAGAATTGTTTACTGTTTGGAACCTAGAAAGACCAAACTCTTGAATTGTCTTATCTGAGGTGGGGAAACATTCGACATTCCCAAGTTACAGATTTACACTACTTGATGGTGCATCAGTCTGAAGTAGCAGCTTGGTCATCGGCTTCATATTGCTAACCATACGAGGTTGGACATTACATTGTTCCCTTTGCTTTTGCACACAACCATATTACATGGATCCCAAATCATTCTCACTTTTTAGCACAAGGAGGTTTTCGTGCACAGCGTGAGAAATAAAATTGTGACATATTCATTCTAATGCTGATATGCACATGTGAATAGTTTGGGGAGTGAAGTCCTGCTGACATAAGGCTTTTATGGTGGTTCCCGTTGTGCCGATGGATTCATAGTTTGGAACCTGAGCTACCATAAAGGCTTCGTGCACAATGCATTACCCCATCATGTCACATGGTGGTCACACTGCCTTCTCCTGAAGACACCTATTCCTTCCTGCCACCCAAAAAAATTCACTCTAGGCTCACTCAGTAGTGAGTGTTGAGTAAGCTGCTGCCAGGCAACTCTGGTGATGAGTTATTTCCCATGAGAACCAAAGGATCAGTCATATTAAAATCCAACATGCCTGATGCTTCTTTCCCCTGATTTCACTCCATACTTATTCAACAGTTGGGCAGTCTTACTGAAATCAATGGGTTTCTTAATGAAATATGAAAGGCCACTTTTATGGCCACCTATGGATTTTACAAGATTTCGAGTAAGGAGTGGAAGAAAGTTGGAAAGGGTCTTTCTCCTTTTTCTTACACTTCCCTGCATATTTCAGTGCATGCAGGGACTTGTAATAATTCCATTAAAGATTTATGCACAACTTTTTATTAGTTTACAAAATTTCCCTTGGTAGTCCTAAAATAATAATATAAAAATCCCTCACACACCGATCCGCCATTGTTCCTCTGCATTGCTGCCGGTGCCCCCCGCTGGTCTCTTGGCTTCCTCTCCTGGCATACCAAATAAACACACATCTCCTGGCAATTTCCCCATGCTCCAACCTCTTGACAGTCCCATTGTTCTCAACAGCACAAAGCTTCTCATAAAAGTAGTGCCTGGCAGGGGTGTCCATTCGGCTTCCCGGGCTACAGCCACAAGGACTGGTAAAAACCAGCAGGGGTTCCTCATCCCGGCCAAGAGTATCCAAGGTACAGTATTATAAGATGGCAGTATTACTTGGGTTTGTGAGGGTTTGCACATTATGAGTTGCAATTTTCAGCATTTCCTATGTTTTTGGTGGTGAGTGACCTGAAGATGTTTCGGTATTGGTCCAGTTGTAATTTAAAGCCGCGGGAGACAATAACTACTTAGCTCCTCAACCCATAAAGCAATGACTTCTCCAAGCTGCCATTAAATACTTACACCGGTTTACACGACTCATCCATCCAAGTCCCAATGGAAGCATATCAAGGAATTAAAAAAGACACTCGTTTGCAAAGTATTACCCAGCAGGAACTGTCCTAGCAGATTTTCCATCGGTGCAGCGCCGCCCGGCGAGCTCTCGTACAATAATATCGTCCGGGCTAGAAATATGTTTATGGATCTTTCCTCTGGATTTTTTTTTATAGTCTGATGTCCTTTGTCATTGACAATGGAGACACAGTAACAATCCCTCCTGCAGCTTCTCTCCATAGTATCTTGTCGAGACCTCTTTAGAAAGGATATTCTGAAAGAAATCTCTAAGAAGGAGGCAGCTGTTCCTTTTTTTTCCCCGGCTCCGTGTGTTGGGGTCCTCAGGATACGGTTGTCTGATGTCGTTCTCGTAACATAATTATTGATCGGACAGTCGGACCGAACTCGCACTAATTAGACTGACAGGAGCTCTATCTCCCACATAGGAGACCCTAGCGGAGGATCCGTAACATTTGACCACGCTCTTCAAAACTAAGTTTGAAGTTATCAGTTGACACTTCCATAATAATAAATCTAAGCCGAGCTCGCCATAGGAAACTTGTAACCTCTCAGGATTAGGCATTTCAAGGCTTCGGGAAAATGGCGAGGGGCGAAAAAAAGGGGGCACAAAGTAATTCTAACAGTTTACATTTTATACTTTTTCCTTTAATTCTCGTTTTTACAAACTAAGGTTTAAAAGCAAACAAAACAATACAGATATGAGAAAAATGGAAAAAAAACATGATGTCAGCCCTAGAGGACACGCGGGACTGGAGATAATGTGTTTTACGCTTTATAATGAATTGCATAAATGTAACTTATAAACGTAATCTATGAAAAATCCATATAAAGAACACAACGAGAAAAATAAATCAAAATGCTTAATATTATTAGTTAAATTAGTGTCGTTGAGTCAGTTGAGACTCAGTTACATTTTCACCTGTAATCCCAGTTTACGGCACCAGGAGACCAGTCCTAACCTTAGAATTGGCAAGAGTTAATAGAGTACACCAATGATAGTCAGTGCAATTACAAATCCCAGCATGCTTTGTGCATCAGGGCTGCATGGACACAATGACGGAAGAGTTACAAATGGAGATAATGCTACAGTCCATCAGTTACCGGGGGATGATTTTCTTTTTAGGGGCAGTAAGGGACCATGGATTCAGGATTGAGAGTCTTCATGAGATCTATGAAAAAAACCATCTAAATATAGTGATAACTTGCTAAAATTCAGACTGGCTCATGTACAGAGCAACCTTATAGGGAAGGACTCGGGAAAGCTGAACACAGGGCATGGATGTTAGGGGGACGCCTGTGCAATGGAGCTCAGCATTATTTTTGGAGGTTATTAAACTATACGCTAAGCCCTGATAGTAGACGTCAAGTGGTACATTACATATCGGGGATATTACTAGGAGCAGCACATGATCGTATCCGGGAGGTTTCATGGACATAGAGGAAACGTTATCTGTATCAAGTCCAGGAAAGCTCTCGGGTCCATTCTTGCACATTGGGCCTAAAAGTAATTGTGCAAACTTGTCCAAGGTGATACAAATATTAAGGATTCTTCGGCATCTTTGCATCTCTGGTTTGATTAGTCGGCCATCGATACTTTGGGGAGATTTCTTCATATCTGTTTTTAAATCATCTGCCTTAAACATTCCGCAACAATGAAGAGAATCGATCACTCACCGTCCGGCGTGCGTCTACTTATCAAAAGCCACAATGTCATTCCCAGAGCTGTTCGTCATCTTTACAAAGGTGATGCATCTTATAAATTATAATAATAATGATTAGAGATTAGAAAATCGATCAAATCAATCAACTTCATATGAAGTTTTAAAAAAAATTCCGAATTGTAGGAATGTGAATTTTGTCAGGGATTCGATTTGCACAAATCCAGCAAAATGTAAGTGAGACATCTACAATTGTACGGCTATTCTCTATAGGGACGGAAAGGGGTTAAAAATAATAAAAGCTGACACTCACCTGTCCAAGTCCGCCCTTCACTTCTCCTGCCACCGCTGCTTCCGATCTTCCACTCTCGTCCTCCGGTCACTCTCTATTCTTTGAATTTGCCAGCAGCAACCATCGTGCCCCATGTGGACTGGTGGGAGGTTATAGAGGGTCTGGTGGGGGGGGTTCGGCAGCAGGACAGGGGACCGAGAACAGGAGAGTATAAAATTGTAGTGTTTTGTTCATCTTCTTCTCAATCCTCTATTTATTATTTTTGGGGTCTGGAGAGACCCCCCAAAAAAATCATGAAGGTCTATTTCCAGCTACGTTGATCCATATAAATTTTGTTCGGACCAAATCGAGCTTGATCGATGATTTGGGTAAATCTTCCCGAAAAAAAATTCAGGAAATTTGCTTAATAACAATAATAGTAATAATAATTATACAGATTAATATACAAAGTTGCAACAGGGAATTTGTGTATAAATATATATAATGTATCAAATATATTCCAGACTCCTGGGAAAAATGCTTGACATCACATCTGACCTTCTTGGCCTCCTGTAGTTTCTTAGACAAGTTCCTTCTGTGTTTGTGTGATACTTTTATGTAATAAAGAATCTCCCTACATGTAAGACTAACAAGTTTATAGACGACCATGTTTTCAATATGTCCGTCCAGTATAGTGTTATGGGATATTTATTTCCCATAAAACTTTACATAGAAAAAAAAAAAGAATTCTTGGTCTTGTGGACGTGATACATATTGTTTAGCATTGGGCGTTGATGGCGGATACGTAGGCGGACTGTAACGAAGAACTCACTCCTTACCTTAATTAGTTTTAGACCTGGTTCTATCAGCCAGAAAACAAGCGAGTCGCGTGCGCGTTTCGGGAAATGAGAGCTAATTGCATTGATTCCGCACGTCTGTCCGCACACCCAGTGTTATTGCTTTTGTATCTCAATAGTTTCTTTTCGTAATATTAATTTTTAATCGTCTTCGTAGAGACAGTGATAATGCGGCGTCTGGGATTAATTAAGTTGGTATTTGAGAAATAAAGCCGGGTATTTACGTGTCTTAAGTGAAGCGCGCTTCTTTGTGCAACACATTTACAATTCAGATCAATTCGGCGAGAACAATATTTGTTTCCATTATAGAGACGATGAAATTTAATTTAAAGTTTTCTCCATTTCTCACTTTATGGAAATTTTATCTTTAATTTAAATATATTACATCCAACTGGAAGATGTAATAATACGACGGACGGCTCTTGTAAGAAAAGTTCTGAGGATCACAACGTCTCCCAAATCAAGACGCTTTTATAAAGTAGTTTATTTATTTTTTTTTTTTTATAAAGCCTGAAAGAAATAATGAAACCTTATAACACAATAAAATTGCAAATGGACTTGGTCTTGTCTTATAAAGGGGAGCGATAGGAACGAATCCTTTTCCCTTGCGGCCAACTTTCATTCTTACGCTTTATTTCCTCACTTTTTTTTTTTCTTTTTTTTTTTCCGTTGGTTTTCATGGGACGAGTTGTAGTTTTGAATGACACCATTCACATTACCATATAACATACCGAAAAAAGTGCGATGACGAGATGTGTTCAATAGGTGATAATAATAAACCTGTATGAAATCAGTAACCATATTCCCCAGGTCAGGGCGATTATCGCGCTACCAAACCTCAATCCTTTATTTCATTTTATTTAACCAGTGAAAAAAAATTAAGAAAATTAGGAAATTTCTAGAAGAAAAAATGATTTGACTACCTGTTTTGTAAGACTTGTAACATTTTTATTTCTCCAACAATTAAGGGGTTTTTTTAGCACGGGGGCTGATATTTTTATAGATACCAGTTTATGGTACTTATGATATTTTAATCACTTTTTATTACATTTTTTTTTTTAGATTTGCTGCAGCAGTTAAAAAACTGCAATTGACACGCTTTCGTTTTTTATCTTTAACTCCTTTAATCCCTTCACTGCCAAGGCCATGTTTAGTTTTTGTTTTTGCTTTTTCCTCCCCTTCTTCCAAGAGCTACAACTTGTTTCATTTTTCAGTCAATGTAGCCAAAGGAGGGCTTGGTTTTTTTGTACTTTTGAACTTTATCATGTGATGCCCTGGAAAAAAGTGTGTGTCGAAATTACAAAAAAAAATAAGGGTAATTCAACAATCAGTTTTTTTTTTAATTCTTATGTACTATGTTCACTACATGGTAAAACTGACCTGACGATATGATTCCCCTTGTCAGAACAAGTGCGCAGAAACCAAACATGTATAGTCTTTTTTTTTTAAGTGGTGACATTTTGGAGGTGATATTTGTTAAAAAAAATAAATAAATCCTTTTGCTGTCATTTTCCTAGACACATAACGTTTCCAGTTTTCTGGATCTGGGGCCGGGCGATGGCTTATTTTTTAAGTCTTGAGCTGACAATTTTATTGATACAATTTTGGGGTAGATAAGATGTTTTCATCGCCTCTTATTTAATTTTATTGCAATGTTGCTGGCGTTTTGATTTATTTTCTCATTAGGCCGTTTGCCGATTGGGTTATTTTCTATTTTGATTGATGGGACTTTAACGAACACAGCGATACCAAATATGTCTATTTTTAATTTTTTTTTTAATTGTTTACTTTTTAATGGAACAAAAAGTGGGGATTTGAGCTTTTGTGTTATTTTTACTTTTTTCTATATTTAATAGCTCTGCACATCAGCACTGCTCTGTATAGCCTAAATCACGATCTCCTACTAACACTATCTAAACTCTGGCTGTCAGGGACGGTTGTAATGACCGGACCACCAGATCATCAGCAGACCCCCCGGCTAGCATAGCAACTGATCGGCCGGCGTCCACATTCACGTCACAGGCAGACCCATGGGTGCGTGTGCTGATGCACCCCGCTGCTGGCGGGTGTTACATGCTGCTATCAGAGATTGACAGTGGGATTTAACAGATTAGCCGCCGTGGCCGGAGCTCTGCTTCACCCGCAGCTGTTAAAGGCAGATGATGACTGATTAAATCAGCCATCATCAGTGGGAAAGACACGGGCTCGGCGTGTGGGCCCCCATCACCGTCATATGACAAACCAGTACACCATATGTCAGTAAAGGGTTAAATGGTTAAACAGCAGCGATCGCAGTGAGACGTGGTAGATGTCAGCCGTACAACAGAGTGTTATACAAGGAAACCCGTACTATTATGTGTTACGTCAGGAGGGTATAAGTATGATATATAAAAAGTTATATCGCACATACTTAATATATAACAAGTCGGTAATAATGAAACAATGCATAAAATGTAATCTATAATAAAATATCACAGCCATAAAATAATCATAATTCTCCCAGAACTCTGCCCATCAGCGGCCTCAGCTGTCATCATCACTCTGCAGAATTGGGCGCCAAATTGCCGGAAAAGATTGAAAGCCATTGACCATGTATTAACCTTCCTCTTCTTCTTCTGCCGTCTGCTCGGGATATCATGAAATACCTTTTAGATAACCGGGTTTTAGTGCCCAGAACACGATTGACATTTTTAGCCTAAATCTGACATAAAATCAATCATCCAAATCAGCGCTGACCAGGTTCTTACACAAAAGAGCCACATGTTACAACTACCGGAGAAATGTAGGTCAGCGTCTGCGGAGAATCTCGGGGAGGGGACGGCGGCCGCCGTCACACATGTGGCCGACCCAATGGCTTTCTACGTGACAGAAGGACATTACCATCCTGGGAATTTACACCCGGGAATTTGGCATTTTGTTACATTTTCTATTTCTTAGTAAACACATTTATGTAGACGATGAAGAAATGATGGAAAAGATTGACTTTTAGATAAACCGATCTCGATGTCGAACAGTTAAATAGCTTTTATACAATTGCAAATCACGAAAGACATAAAACTACGGTCCAGAAAATGGTTTTTATTAATGACGATTTTCTTAGACGTTTTCAAGATGACTGAGAGTTTTGGTGGCTACATTTGATCATTCTTACAATGTTTCCATTTATAGACGGCCTCGTTAACATTATTTGTTTTGCTTTTTGTTTTGTTTTTTCCTTCTGTATCAGAAAAACAAATGAATGAATGTTTTCATCTGAATATTATACATTTATCTTGACACCCCTTTCCATGCTTCTCCAGCCCATTACACGCCCCAAAAATGGACACAATAGTAGGATGCAGCATGGACGGCAGCTACGCATGTATCTCTTTTTTTTAACATTGACTCATTAACTTAAAGGGGCACTTTTGATCCATAAATCGGACGTCGCCTTTTTTCTGGACAAGAAGTCTGAAAAAAAATTGAACGTATGAACAGCCGCATAAACTATAACAAATAAGTCTTATATAAAATGTGCACGTTACAGCGGGGCCTTCTTCTCATCCTTTATTGGACAGCTCAATTTAACATTCATTTTTTAAGGACCATTGCAAAAATATGAAGTCAGACAATCAACATATTATTTGTGAAAGGTTTTGTTTCTATCAATATATTGCCAAAATAAAAATGAATTGAAATAAAAAAAATAAAATAATAATAATAATAATAATCTATTCCTAAACCTTAAATATAAGATGACCAAGAATATCTAACTTGTTACTATGTATGAATCACTACTGTCATAATTAAAAAGAAACTCTTTTTTTTTTTTGCCATGCCAAAAAGTTTGAGAACAATCAAAATAATTAACAAACTAGAATAATAATGGAATATATATATTTTAAACACCGGTAAGTTTTGCATAGATTATTATTCGAAATGTAATATCATAATGGGATATTATTATACAGATATATATATATATATATATATCATATCTATAGCTTGTATAGGACAAAAAAAAAGAAAAAGAAAAAATAAATAATATATAAATATGAAGACTACACCTAATACCGCTAAAACATAATTCACAAATGCATCAACACTAAATTACTGATAAATTATATAATTTAATAATGTAGTTATTAATTATACATGTTTCTATTATTCTTGTTACTATTCTGTACAATTATGTAATTTAAACTAAATAAAGGTCTATTTATTCATTAATGTTAATAATAATGATCATTGTCTTACACAGTGAATAATATATTGTATATCTTATTTTAGAAATAATTCTGATAAAATCATTAAAAGTTTTAAGAAGTTCATTTTGGTTCCGTCATATTAGCCGGATATTTTAGGGTGAGATGTAATGCGATTACTGTATTGGGGCCTCCACTTATCACAGAGGCGCAACCATGTGATAATCCAGAGGTTGCAGATTTTCTTGGAATTTATTTTCTCTGCTTTATTGCAAATGTATTTATTGTGCTCGGTTAGTATTTAAAGCGGCAGATACAATAGTCACAAAGAGGCATGAGGCCTGACTGCTCCCAAAAAAAGAAAGAATTCAAATAGCTACAATTGTATCATAAATTATTTTGTAAATAAAATGATATAAAGTGATAAATAAAAACTTTATTTGCCGGTGGAAACTTTCACCCTTCTCCTCAGTCTACATTGTATCTCCGAATTCATCTGCACATGAATCGCCCCGATGTAGAGATGAGGGGGTCACTTCGGACAATGCGGGTGATCCGGGACAATGCTTGTCTTATTTCTTTGACAGTCACTGTAATTAATGAATCGGGGTCTTTATTGTAGAATTAACTCATAAAGACATGCAGCTGACAGATATTTTATTAATGGTTCGCTCATTTTGGGGAAGGTTTTTTCCTACAATGACCGGATCGAGGATTCCAGATCCTTCCCATGAAATGTTTCAGATGGTTGTTTAATGGTTGAGAAGTGAAGGCGTTCTGCTCTCGGCCATGGAACCTTCACATAATAAACTGTAAGATGATGTGACAGGACGCTTTTATTCGGTGTCATGTGTGTCCTGCCGGAGTGATCAATAACACATCTGTGAGCCTCGGCATCTGACAACAGGCTTCTGCCAATAATGCATCTGATGGCCGGGTACCCAGGCTGAGATGTATGGAGGATGCTACCGAATATTCCCCGGCTCCTGCCTTTGTGATGGAAATACTGTACGGCCTCATTGTGGGGTCCGATTGTGTTACTGGTGAGATGAGAAATGCTCCATAGTTTATACACAAATAGTCCAGCAATCTGTACAGTATGCATTATAGACAGTGTATGATGGTGTATGTATGATGTGTACTCTGTAATGTGTATGTATGATGTATACTATGTAACGTGTATAATAGTGTATGTATGACGTATACTATGTAACGTGTACGATAGTGTATGTATGATGTATACAATGTAACATGTATGATAGTGTATGTATGTATGATGTATACTATGTAACATGTATGATAGTGTATGTATGATGTATACTATGTAAAGTGTATGATAGTGTATGTATGATGTATACTATGTAACGTGTACGATAGTGTATGTGTGATGTATACTATGTAACATGTATGATAGTGTATGTATGATGTATACTATGTAACGTGTACGATAGTGTATGTATGATGTATACTATGTAACATGTATGATAGTATATGTGTGATGTATACTATGTAACATGTATGATAGTGTATGTATGATGTATACTATGTAATGTGTACGATAGTGTATGTATGATGTATACAATGTAAAGTGTATGATAGAGTAGGTATAATGAATACTATGTAACATGTATGATAGTGTATGTATGATGTATACTATGTAACGTGTACGATAGTGTATGTGTGATGTATACTATGTAACGTGTATAATAGTGTATGTATGACGTATACTATGTAACGTCTACGATAGTGTATGTATGATGTATACAATGTAACATGTATGATAGTGTATGTATGATGTATACTATGTAACATGTATGATAGTGTATGTATGATGTATACTATGTAAAGTGTATGATAGTGTATGTATGATGTATACTATGTAACGTGTACGATAGTGTATGTGTGATGTATACTATGTAACATGTATGATAGTGTATGTATGATGTATACTATGTAACGTGTACGATAGTGTATGTATGATGTATACTATGTAACATGTATGATAGTGTATGTGTGATGTATACTATGTAACATGTATGATAGTGTATGTATGATGTATACTATGTAACGTGTACGATAGTGTATGTATGATGTATACTATGTAACATGTATGATAGTGTATGTGTGATGTATACTATGTAACATGTATGATAGTGTATGTATGATGTATACTATGTAACGTGTACGATAGTGTATGTATGATGTATACTATGTAACATGTATGATAGTGTATGTGTGATGTATACTATGTAACATGTATGATAGTGTATGTATGATGTATACTATGTAATGTGTACGATAGTGTATGTATGATGTATACAATGTAAAGTGTATGATAGAGTAGGTATAATGAATACTATGTAACATGTATGATAGTGTATGTATGATGTATACTATGTAATGTGCAATGTACCAGGGTTCCGATACTCGTAGCGTCTCCATTTTTCATGATCTGGGGTCGGTTGAGGGCTTATTTTTTGCGTGCCGAGATGACGTTTTTAATGATAGCATTTCGGTGCAGATACGTTCTTTTGATCGCCCGTTATTGCATTTTAATGCAATGTCGCGGCGACCAAAAAAACGTAATTCTGTCGTTTCGAATTTTTTTCCCGCTACGCTGTTTAGCGATCAGGTTAATACTTTTTTTTAATTGATAGATCGGGCGATTTTGAGCGCGGCGATACCAAATATGCGTAGATTTGATTTTTTTTAATTGATTTATTTTGATTGGGGCGAAAGGGGGGTGATTTAAACTTTTATGTTTTTTTTATTTTTTTCACTTTTTTTTAAACTTTTTTTTTTAACTTTTGCCATGCTTCAATAGCCTCCATGGGAGGCTAGAAGCAGGCACAACTCGATCGGCTCTGCTACATAGCAGCGATCTGCTGATCGCTGCTATGTAGCAGAAATGGAGGTGTGCTTTGAGCGCCCACCACAGGGTGGCGCTCACAGCCACCGGTCATCAGTAACCATAGAGGTCTCAAGGACCTCTATGGTTACAATGGAGACACATCGCCGACCCCCGATCATGTGACGGGGGTCGGCGATGACGTCATTTCTGGCCGCCCGGCCGGAAGCGGTAGTTAAATGCCGCTGTCTGCGTTTGACAGCGGCATTTAACTAGTTAATAGGTGCAGGCAGATCGCGATTCTGCCCGCGCCTATTACGGGCACATGTCAGCTGTTCAAAACAGCTGACATGTCCCGGCTTTGATGTGGGCTCACCGCGGAGCCCTGCATCAAAGCAGGGGAGCCGGCATCGGACGGTATAGTACGTCCGATGCCGGTAAGGGGTTAAATGTAGTTGGATTAATAAAAATGATGACTTTTATATTGGAATTTTTGCCTTTTGATCATCGTTTTTTCAGTATCTATGATGTATACATTGTAGAGTGTATGATAGTTTTTGTATAATGAATACTATGTAACATGTATGATAGTGTATGCATGATGTATACTATGTAACATGTATGATAGTGTATGCATGATGTATACTATGTAAAGTGTTTGACAGTGTATGCATGATGAATCCTATAGAAAGTGTATGATAGTGTATGTACACTGCTCAAAAAAATAAAGGGAACACTTAAGCAACACAATGTAACTCCAAGTCAATCACACGTCTGTGGAATCAACCTGTCCAGTTATGAAGCAACACTGATTGTGAATAAATGTCACATGCTGTTTTGAAAATGGAACAGACAACAGTTAGAAATGATCGGCAATTAGTAAGACAACCTCTATAAAGGAGCAGTTCTGCAGGGGTGACCATAGACCCAGGGCCGGCTCCAGGTTTTTGAGGGCCCCGGGCGAAAGAGTCTCAGTGGGCCCCCCCCCCTTTAACACATACCATGATTCATTATCGCATTTAACACAGCCATGTAGTATATAACAGCCCACGTAGCATATAACAGCCCATATAGTATATAGCACAGCCACATATTATATAACACAGCCCACGTGGTATATAACACAGCCATGTAGTATACAACACAGCCCATGTAGCATATAACAGCCCATATAGTATATAGCACAGCCACATAGTATATAACACGGCCCATGTAGTATATAGAACAGCCATGTAGTATATAGCACAGCCCATGTAGCATATAACAGCCCTTATGGTATATAGCACAGACCACATAGTATATAACACAGCCATGTAGTATATAGCAGACATGTAATATACAGCACAGCCCACGTAGCATATAACAGCCCATATAGTATATAGCACAGCCCACATAATATATAACACAGCCATGTAGTATACAGCACAGACATGTAGTATACAGCACAGCCCCCCTCCCCCCAAGAATGGCCCCATAGTCCAGTACTCACTGTTATAGTTAAAAAAAAAAACACTCCTCACCTCTCAACGTGCCCACGCTGCTCCCTGCCCAGTCTCGGCGGCTGCCGCTGCACTGCCTGACTCACAGGAAGTGCGCGATGACGTCATCACGCACCCGCAGCGGCAGTGTCAGAGGCAGAGTGGGGAATGATGGGAGAGGGAGCATCAGGTGACGCTCTCTCCTCCATCATTTCCTTTGAACTTACTTATTAGTTCAATGCGGCGGCGGGGGAGTTGGCGCTGGCGACACTTGGGCCCCCCTGCCTCACAGAGGCCCCATAGCGGCTGCGTGATGTGCCGTTAGCTGAGGGCCCCTGGGGGAGCGGGGCCCTCGGCAGCTGCTTACCCTTAACGCCAGCCCTGAATGGGCCCCCCTGTCTCGCCAGGGCCCCGGCACTTGCCCAGGTACGCTGGGTGCTGACGCCGGCCCTGCATAGACAATTTCTCTATTCTCATTCTTTTTGGCTGCTTTGGTCGCTTTTGCATTTTGTCAGTGCTCTCACCCCTAGAGGTACTGTACAGTAGCATGAGGCGGTGTCTACAATCTACAGAAGTTGCTCAGGTAGTGCAACACATTCAGGATGTCACATCAATGCGAGCTGTTGCAAGAAGAGTAGCTGTATCCTAGTTAATGATAAACTTACCTGGAGCAGCCAGTGCCAGGCAGCAGCTGCCAAGGCAAACAGGATCATGGGGTGCATTAAAAGAGGTCTGGATACACATGATGAGAGCATTATACTGCCTCTGTACAAATCCCTAGTTAGACCGTACATGGAGTACTGTGTCCAGTTTTGGGCACCGGTGCTCAGGAAGGATATAATGGAACTAGAGAGAGTACAAAGGAGGGCAACAAAATTAATAAAGGGGATGGGAGAACTACAATACCCAGATAGATTAGCGAAATTAGGATTATTTAGTCTAGAAAAAAGACGACTGAGGGGCGATCTAATAACCATGTATAAGTATATAAGGGGACAATACAAATATCTCGCTGAGGATCTGTTTATACCAAGGAAGGTGACGGGCACAAGGGGGCATTCTTTGCGTCTGGAGGAGAGAAGGTTTTTCCACCAACATAGAAGAGGATTCTTTACTGTTAGGGCAGTGAGAATCTGGAATTGCTTGCCTGAGGAGGTGGTGATGGCGAACTCAGTCGAGGGGTTCAAGAGAGGCCTGGATGTCTTCCTGGAGCAGAACAATATTGTATCATACAATTATTAGGTTCTGTAGAAGGACGTAGATCTGGGGATTTATTATGATGGAATATAGGCTGAACTGGATGGACAAATGTCTTTTTTCGGCCTTACTAACTATGTTACTATGTTACTATGTATCTGCATAGTGTCCAGAGCAAGGATCAGATACCAGAAGACAGGCCAGTAGACCAGGAGATGTGGAGGGGTGCGGAGGAGATCAACAATTCAGCAGCAGAACCACTACCGCCTCCTTGCGCAAAAGAGCAACAGGAGAAACAGTGCCAGAGCACTATAAAATGACCTCCAGTAGTCCACTAACATTCATGTGTCTGCTCAAACTGTCAGAAACAGACCCCATGAGAGTAGTATGAGGGCCCGATGTCCACAAGTAGGTATTGCGCTTACAGCTCAACACCGTGCAGTGCGATTTGCCAAGAATACCAAGATTGGTAGATTCAACATTGGTGCCCTGTGCTCTTCATAGATGAAAGCAGGTTCACAGTGATCACATGTGACAGATTCTGGAGACGTCGTGGAGAGCGATCTGCTGCCTGCAGCATTTTTCAGCATGTCCGGTTAGGCAGTGGGTCAGTAATGGTGTGTGGTGGCATTTCTTTGGAGGGTCGCACAACCATCCATGTGCTCGCCAGATGTAGCCTGACTGCCATTAGGTACCGAGATGAGATCCTCAGACCCCTTGTGAGACCATATGCTGGTGCGGTTGGCCCTGGGTTCCTCCTAATGCAGGCAATGCCAGACCTCATGTGGCTGGAGTGTGTCAGCAGTTCCTGCAAGATGAAGACATTGAAGCTATGGACTGGCCCGCCCATTCCCAAGACCTGAATCCAATTGAGCACATCTGGGACATCATGTCTCGCTCCATCCACCAACGTCAAGCTGCACCACAGACTGTTCAGGAGTTGGCGGATGCTTTAGTCCAGGTCTGGGAGGAGAACCCGTTGTAGAGAGGTCATACAGGCACGTGGAGGCCCCACACTCCACTGAAGTTGGATCAGCCTGTAACTTCATTTTCCACTTTGATTTTGAGCATCGTTCCCAATCCAGACCTCCGTGGTATATTAGTTGTGATTTACGTTGATCATTTTTTATGTTTTACTGTTCTCAACACATTCCACTATATAATGAACAAAGATTTACAACAGGAATATTTCATTTAGTGATATCTAAGATGTGGGATTTAAGTGTTCACTTTATTTTTTGAGCAGTGTATGGTGTATATTATAGTATGTGTATAATAGTGTATGTATGATGAATACTATAGATAGTGTACAATAGTGTATGTACAGCATAATGAATATTTTAGGATATGTATGACGATGTATATATGACACATATTACAGAGAGTGATAAAGAATCGGTAAGTTTTATTTAATTAATACTTGATATTTTTTAACTGATTTGTAGAAACAAATTTCCAGTAAAGAACGTTTCTCTAAATATATTTCATATCAGAACCTGAAGATTACACACAGAGATGAGCGGCTTATTTCTTTCCACAAAAGAAACAAGACACTTCCTGCAGAACACAAACTTTAGCTGCTGCAGAACTTCACAATATACAGTTGTGTGAAAAATTGTTTGCCCCTTCCTGATTTCCTTTTCTTTTGCTTGTCTGTTGTACTTAAATGTTACAGATCATCAAACAAGTGTAAATATTAGAGAAAGATAAAACAAGTAATCACAAAATGTAGTTTATAAATGAAGGTCTTTATTATTAAGGGAAAAAGAAATCCAAACTTACAGGGCCCTGTGTGAAAAAGTGATTGCCCCTAAATCTAATAACGGGTTGGGCCGCCCTTAGCAACAACAACTTCAATCAAGTGTTTGCGATAACTGGCAATGAGTCTGAGTCTTTTACAACGCTCTGAAGGAATTTTGGCCTCTAATCTTTGCAGAATTGTTGTAATTCAGCCACGTTGGAGATGCTGTGGCATGAATCACCTTTTTAAGTTCATGCCACAGCATCTCAATCGGATTAAGGCCAGGATTCTGACTAGGCCACTCCAAAGTCTTAATTTTGTTTTTCATAAGCCATTCAGAGGTGGACTTGCTGTTGTGTGTTGGATCATTGTCCTGCTGTATAACCCAAGTGCGCTTCAGCTTGAGGTCATGAACAGATGGGCTGTCACTCTCCTTCAGGATTTTATGGCAGAAAGCAGAATTCATGGTTCCATTTATCATAGTAAGTCTACCAGGTCCTGTAGCAGCAAAATAGCCCCAGACTATCACACTACCACCACCGTATTTTACTGTTGGTATGATATTCCTTTTCTGAAAAGCTATGTTACTTCTATGCCAGATGCAATGGGACATTCACCTTCCAAAAAGTTCAACTTTTGTTCGTCAGTCCACAGAGAATTCTCCCAAATGTCTTGGGGATCATCAAGATGTTTTCTGTTAAGACTGAAATGAGCCTTTATGTTCTTACTGCTCAGCAGTGGTTTTTGTCTTAGTACTCTGCTATGAAACCATTTTTGCCTTGTCTTTTTCTTATAGTGGAGTTATGAACACTGACTTTAACTGAGGCAAGTGAGGCCTGCAGTTCTTTGGATGGTGTTGTGGGGTCTTTTGTACCATCATGAATGAGCCGTCACTTCGGTTTTGGGGTAATTTTGGTCAGCCGGCCACTCCTGTGAAGGTTCACCACTCTTCCATTTTTCACCATTTGTGGATAATGGCTCTTACTGTGGTTCGCTGGAGTCCCAAAGCTTCAGTATGGCTTTATGACCTTATCCAGCATGATATATTTTAATCACTTTGTTTCTCAATTGTTCCATAAATTCTTTGTATCGTGGCATGATGTCTAGTTTTTGAGGATCTTTTGGTCTACTTCACTTTGTCAGGCAGGTTCTATTTAAATGATTTCTTGATTGAGAACAGGTGTGGCAGTATTCAGGCCTAGTCGTGGCTAGGGAATTTGAGCTCAGCTTCCCAAAGATGTGATAAACCACTGTTAATTTATGTTTTAAGGAGGTGGTCAATCATTATTTTCACACAGGGCCCTGTATGTTTGAAATTTGTTTTCCTTTAATAATAAAAACCTTAATTTAAAAGCTCCATTTTCTGATTACTTGTGTTATCTTTGTCTAATACATTTGTTTGGTGATCTGAAACATTTAAATGTGACAAACATTCAAAAGAATAGGAAATAAAGAAGGGGTGAACAGTTTTTCACAGAACAGTCATCTCACCTGCTGCATAACCCCATAATACACCTTAGCTTCTGTGGAACCTCACAATTGCCTAAATTTTTAGGTAATGCCTTCATGTGATAAATGTTTATTACTGATGAGTGAATCTTGCAAGATTCAATTTTCATCTAATTCATCTAATTTCAGCTAATTTTCATTGTCGGTGATCGCCCATTGCCCCCATCATCAGTATCTGGTGAGTGCTCATCAACTCCATCATCAGTGTCTGGTGACTGCCCGTCACCTCCATCATCAGGATCTGGTGACTGCCTGTTGCCTCCATTGATGGTAACTGGTGACCACCCATCACCTCCATCATCAGTATCTGGTGACTGTCCTTCTCCATTATCAGTATCTGGTGACTGCCCATTGTCTCCATCATCAGTATCTGTTGACCACCTACGACCTCCATCATCAATATCTGGTGACCGTCCTTCTTCTCCATCATCAGTATCTGGTGACCGTCCGTTGCCTACATCATCAGTATCTGGTGACAGCTCATTGCCTCCATCATTAGTATCTGTTGACTGCCTACGACCTCCATCATCAATATCTGGTGACCATCCTTCTTCTCCATCATCAGTATCTGGTGACCGCCCGTGTCCTACATCATCAGTATTTGGTGACAGCTCATTGCCTCCATCATCAGTATCTGTTGACCGCCTACGACCTCCATCATCAATATCTGGTGACCGTCCAACTTCTCCATCATCAGTATCTGGTGACCGCCTGTCTCCTCCATCATCAGAATCTGGTGACAGCTCATTGCCTCCATCATCAGTATCTGTTGACTGCCTACGACCTCCATCATCAATATCTGGTGACCATCCTTCTTCTCCATCATCAGTATCTGGTGACCGCCCGTTGCCTACATCATCAGTATTTGGTGACAGCTCATTGCCTCCATCATCAGCATCTGTTGACTGCCTACGACTTCCATCATCAATATCTGGTGACCGTCCTTCTTCTCCATTATCAGTATCTGGTGACCGCCCGTTGCCTACATCATCAGTATCTGGTGACCGCCTGTCGCCAACATCATCAGTATCTGGTGACAGCTCATTGCCTCCATCATCCATCATCAGTATCTGTTGACTGCCTACGACCTCCATCATCAATATCTGGTGACCGTCCTTCTTCTCCATTATCAGTATCTGGTGACCGCCCGTTGCCTACATCATCAGTATCTGGTGACCGCCTGTCGCCAACATCATCAGTATCTGGTGACAGCTCATTGCCTCCATCATCCATCATCAGTATCTGTTGACTGCCTACGACCTCCATCATCAATATCTGGTGACCGTCCTTCTTCTCCATTATCAGTATCTGGTGACCGCCCGTTGCCTACATCATTAGTATCTGGTGACCGCCTGTCGCCAACATCATCAGTATCTGGTGACAGCTCATTGCCTCCATCATCCATCATCAGTATCTGTTGACCGCCTACCACCTCCCTCATCAGTATCTTTTCCCTTCTGGAACAATCTGCTTCTGTTACAGCCAAGTATTTCACATTTTGATCCCCCAGTTCAGAGCCCTGCTGACATTTTTCTGCCCCCGGTTTCTGTGTTTTTGTGTTTTCGTATAGAAAGCATGGATTTTAACTGAAATTCTTCCGTGAAGACAACTTTAAGGCAGTAGATGGTGTAGCTGAGACCCGCTGTTTGCTGTCAGTTAGAAGTTGACGGCACTGCTGGTCATCTAATCTTGAAGAAAAGTAAGCATGATGTGTCTTTCATCGCGGTCACTAAGTTTTTTGCCGTTCTTTTTCATTAGAGCTTGAAGAACACATATGATACCTCAGTCTGCTTGAAATATTTGCCAGGGAGACACCTTGCAGATGCAGTGTAACTACCTTGTGTCTTGTTGCTGTGCTCAGTCTTGCCATGGTATATAACATGTGACATTAATCTGTCTTCCACAGCCTCACTTTTGTAGCCGAGTTTGTCTGTTCCTCACCTAGTTCCTTCACAGCTGTTTCCATTGTTTTATGGTCCATATAAAAATGATGATCATCATCCCTTGTCTAGTATAATTGTTACATACACCTGAGTTTAATCCCACAAAATCCCTGACTTTTTACACAAGTACCTAGAAGAATTCATGAAGGCAAAGGGCGATCACCAGAAATTACTGTGGCTTGGTTGGTCCAACTTCGAAACGAGTAGAGAATAAACCATGGGATCAGATTCTATTAATGTCTTTTGTTTTCTTGAATTCAACAACGGCGGCGTCGACTACCATCCCTATTCTCCCATTAATAATAAACACAAAGGTAATACTGTTGGGATTACATACCCTGGATATAATAATATTACCAATCATTGACGTGTAGCGTTGTGGAACTGTGTTTAAAAAGTAACCGGTAGGTCAAAGAAATTGATGTGATGTCTGTTAATATTTTTTTGGTTTTCACCTTTAGGCAAAGGCCTCTGATCACAACACTTGAGGGTCGACCACAACACTTGAGGGTCATAGTCGCGGTGTTTTGTGAGTGGCAACATGACTTAATTGACTTATAGATAGAAAGGAGAAGCGTCAAGATCTGCTGATCCTTCTACTAGGTAACAAGGAAGAATGCAAAGAGAGACAAGTGAAAATGGGGGAAGCGAGAGAGGTGTCCAGGGTTCCGGGTGCGGACCGATCCACGCCCTGGACTGGCTGCTACAGATGACCAAATAACATCTCCACCAAGAAGCATTTTAGATAGATTTTCATATATCTTTCTTTGCTTCAGATATTTTTATTCTAAAAACATTGAACTCCAAAGTATAACGAATATTAACCCCTTCCCGACCTTTGACGCATACGCTGCGTCATGAAAGTCGGTGCCATTCCGACCCATGACGCAGCGTATGCGTCATGGTTTGATCGCGTTCCTGCGGGTCGGGTGACCGGGGTCAATGAAATGTCACCCGACCCGCAGGTACGTGAGGACCTCTAGTTGACCCCAGGGGGGGTGGCTTTGCCCCCCCCGTGGCCACGATCGCTCCTGTGCCCTCTGTTTCACCCCCCTCCAGCTCTGATTGGAGAAAGCGTCCATGTGACGCTTTCACTCCAATCAGCGGTGGAGGGGCGGACTGAAACATGTCTGACATCACTCTCCAGCTTCATCCCGTCCGTGGAAGCTGGAGAGTGAGGTCCCTGCGTGCCGCACCCGCCGCCGCCACTGCCAGATCGCCGCCGCCCGCTGCCAGATCGCTGCCGCCGCCGCTGCCTGATCGCCCCCTGCTGCCTGATCGCCCCCTGCTGCCTGATCGCCGCTGCTGCCGCCTTCCGGTACTCCCCCCTCTGCCTCCCTCTCCCCCCACCATCCGATCCCCCCCCCCGCCATCCGTTAACCCCTGCACTCCCTCCCACGCCCCAGAAATCAGCCCCCTGCCCAGTGATCACCCAGGCTCCTACATCTCCCCTGCCCCC
This sequence comes from Ranitomeya imitator, assembly GCF_032444005.1. Taxonomy (NCBI): domain Eukaryota; kingdom Metazoa; phylum Chordata; class Amphibia; order Anura; family Dendrobatidae; genus Ranitomeya; species Ranitomeya imitator. The sequence goes on along the minus strand of NC_091289.1, from coordinate 196,924,425 downwards.
TCCTCCCCCCCTCCCGCTCCTGACAGCCACCTTCTGACCCCCCCCGTGATCACCCACCCCAGTGATCACTCTGATCACCCCCTGCCCCCCTGATCACCCCCCCTGCTGCTGCTGGCTCCTGCATTACCTTAGGCCCCTTCGCTTGACTGCTCCCCCGTGCCCCACTGATCGCTGCCTGTCCGCCTTCCCATCCACTGATCGCCACCTGTCCGCCTTCTGGTACTCCCCCCTCTGCCTCCCGCTCCCCCAACCGTCCGATCCCCCCCCTGCCATCCGTTAACCCCTCCACTCCCTCCCACACCCCAGAAATCAGCCCCCTGCCTAGTGATCACCCTTCCTTGCTGCAGGCTCCTACATCTCCCCTGCCCCCACCTTCCCCCTGCTCCTGACATCCACCTTCTGCCCCCCCCCCGTGATCACCCGCTCCAGTGATCACTCTGATCACCCCCTGCCCCCCTGATCACCCCCCCCACTGCTGCTGCCGCCTCCTGCATCTCCTCAGGCCCCTTCGCCTGACAGCTCCCCCGTGCCCGGCTGATCGTCGCCTGTCCTCCTTCCGGTCTGCTGATCGCCGCCTGTCCGCCTTCCGGTACTCCCCCTCTCTGCCTCCCGCTCCCCCCGCCGTCCGATCCCCCCTCCTGACCGCCACTCCCTCCCACGCCCCGGAAATCACCCCCCTGCCCAGTGATCACCCTTCCCTGCTGCAGGCTCCTACATCTCCCCTGCCCCACATTTCCTCCGCACCTGACAGCCACCTCCTGCCCCCCCCGGTGATAACCCGCCCCAGTGATCACCCTGATCACCCATCCCCCCCTCCCCCCCGCGCTGCTGCTGCCGGCTCCTGCGTCTCCTCAGGCCCCTTCGCCTGACAGCTCCCCCGCGCCCTGCTGATCGCTCCCGCGTGATCGCTCCCGCACCCTGCTGATCGCTCCCGCACCCTGCTGATTGCTCCCGCGTGATCGCTCCCGCATCCTGCTGATCGCTCCCGCGTGATCGCTCCCGCGCCCTGCTGATCGCTCCCGCGTGATCGCTCCCGCGCCCTGCTGATCGCTCCCGCGTGATCGCTCCCGCGCCCTGCTGATCGCTCCCGTGCCCTGCTGATCGCTCCCCTTACTGCTGCTGCCGGCTCCTGCATCTCCTCAGCCCCCCACGCCTGAAAGCCCCCTCCTGCAGTAAAGTTTCACTAAACACTCACACATACACACGCACACTAATAAAGCTTAGTTTTTTTACACGCACGCACACACAATGTCCCGCTCGTCCCAGTCACAAAGGCTGTACTCGGCAGAGGAGGCATATTCTTTTATTGCCTCCGAAGCTGATAGTGAGGGAGAGGACCCTACCTTTCTCTATTCCTCCCACTCTTCCTCCTGCAGTGACACGGACTCGCCACCACCATGAAGTCGCAGGACGAGAAATCGTCCGCAGCCCAGGGAAGAAGAGCCGGAGCCCAGGGAAGAAGAGTCGGAGGCCGGGGGAGAAGACCCACAACCAAGTGTGAGTAACCCCCAACCTAGTGCTAGTCACGCCCAACCTAGCACTAGTACCCCGACCTGGACCCCCGTCCCTGAAAATTTTGCTCCACGGATTCCTGATTTCATTCCCCAATCAGGAATCCAATTTGAGACTGCCAACCTCAGGGAAATAGACTTTTTCAAAGTCTATTTCTCGGAGTCAATCGTCAGTCTCATGGTGGAGCAAACAAACTTATATGCCCTGCAATTTTTTGCCCAAAACCCAGTTTCATCATTTTCTGCTTGGAGTCCCGTTGACTCTGCAGAAATGTTGAAATATTGGGGACTGGTCCTTCACATGGGAATTGTGAAGAAACCAGAACTTCGCCAATACTGGAGTACTGATATTTTATATCAAACTCCAATATATGGCATGGTTATGATTCGCAAGCGTTTTGAGGCGATTCATAAATTTCTCCACTTTAGGGACAACACGGACATCCTTCCCCGTGATGACCCGAATTTTGATAGACTGTTCAAAATTCGGCCGGTCATCGAACACTTCAGCAACAAGTTTGCTGAAGTGTACATTCCCCAAAGGGAAATTTGTGTGGATGAATCCCTCATCCACTTCAAAGGGAGGCTTCAGTTCCGTCAGTACCTGCCCAGCAAGAGGGCGAGGTACGGGATTAAGCTCTATAAGATCTGCGAGAGTACCTCAGGGTACACTCTCAGCTTTAGAGTTTATCAAGGAAAGGACACCAGGATCCAGCCCCCAGAATGTCCACCTGCTCTGGGGGTGAGTGGGAAAATAGTGTGGGATTTGGTCCACCCACTGCTTGATAAAGGTTACCATCTGTACGTTGATAACTTTTTTACAAGCATCCCACTCTTTCAATCCCTCTCTGCCAGAGCTACCGTTGCTTGTGGTACCGTGCGCAGAAACCAGAGGGGTCTACCTTTGTCACTAATTGAGCAGGTTCTCCCAAAGGGTGAGAGCCGGGCCCAATGTAGTGGCAACATGCTTGTGGTCAAGTTCAAAGACAAAAGGGACGTCTTTTTCTTGACAATAATCCATGGTCCCGGCACCACGGCCACCACCGTTCGAGGTACCACAGCACAGGTCCACAAACCGGACTGTGCGTTGGGGTACAACAAACACATGGGGGGAGTTGATCTTTCTGATCAAGTCCTCCAGCCCTATAGTGCCATGCGGAAGACAAAGGTGTGGTATAAAAAACTGGCTGTGCACATCGTACAAATGGCATTGTATAACACATACGTGCTATCACGATGTGCAGGTCAGACCAACAACACCTTCCTTCAGTTCCAGGAGGCAGTGATAAAGGCCCTGATGTTTGGAGACGAGGAAGGAGCAGGCCCCAGCACTGCTGGAACTCAAGGTTCCCGTATGGTACCAGGGCAACATTTTCCCGGTGAGGGGCAAAAAAGAAAAAGGTGCCGGGTATGTTATAAAAGGGGGATAAGAAGGGAAACTCGTTTCCAATGTGAAACGTGTCCCGACAAACCTGGACTGTGTTTGGATGAATGCTTCAGAATCCGTGGACTAGCCACATCCTGATATTCGACTACAGCACTCACCCACACCAGGCTGATATACAAAATACACCACACACACCAACCTGACGTACACTACACCACACACCAACCTGACATACACTACACCACACACACCAACCTGACCCTATGTCAGGTTGGTATGTGTGGTGTAGTGTATGTCAGGTTGGTGTGTGGTGTGGTGTACGTCAGGTTGGTGTGTGGTGTGGTGTACGTCAGGTTGGTGTGTGTGGTGTAATATACACCACACACACACCAACCGGACGTACACTACACCACATGTACACTACCCACCAACCTGATGTGCACTACTCCACACTCGCCAACCTGACCCTACGTCAGGTTGGTGTGTGTGTTGTAATGTATGTCAGGTTGGTGTGTGGTGTGGTGTACGTCAGGTTGGTGTGTGTGTGGTGTATGCTACACCACACACACCAACCTGACGTACACTACACCACATCCTGATGTACACGACGTACACTACACACCAACCTGATGTACACTACTCCACACTCGCCAACCTGACCCTACGTCAAGTTGGTGTATGTGTGTGTTGTAGTGTATGTCAGGTTGGTGTGTGGTGTGGTGTACGTCAGGTTGGTGTGTGTGGTGTATACTACACCACACACACCAACCTGACGTACACTACACCACATCCTGATGTACACGACGTACACTACACACCAACCTGATGTACACTACTCCACACTCGCCAACCTAACCCTACGTCAGGTTGGTGTGTGTTCTAATGTATGTCAGATTAGTGCGTGGTGTAGTGTACGTCAGGTTGGTGTGTGTGGTGTAGTATCCAACACACACACACACCAACCTGACGTACACTACCCACCAACCTGATGTACACTACTCCACACTCGCCAACCTGACCCTACGTCAGGTTGGTGTGTGTGTTGTAGTGTATGTCAGGTTGGTGTGTGGTGTGGTGTACATCAGGTTGGTGTGTGTGGTGCAGTATACACCACACACACCAACCTGACGTACACTACAACACACACACACCAACCTGATGTACACTATGTATGTCAAAAAGTGAAATGGCGCTCCTTCCCTTCTGAGCTCTGCCGTGCGCCCAAACAGTGGTTTACCCCCACATATGAGGTATCAGTGTACTCAGGAGAAATTGCTCAACACATTTTAGGATCCACTTTATCCTGTTGCCCATGTGAAAATGAAAAAAATTGAGGCTAAAAGAAAATTTTTGTGAAAAAAAAGTACTTTTTCATTTTTACGGATCAATTTGTGAAGCACCTGGGGGTACAAAATGCTCACTATGCATCTAGATAAGTTCCTTGGGGGGTCTAGTTTCCAAAATGGGGTCACTTGTGGGGGTGCTCCAATGTTTAGGCACACAGAGGCTCTCCAAACGCGACATGGTGTCCACTAAAGATTGGAGCTAATTTTTAATTCAAAAAGTCAAATGGTGCTCCTTCCCTTCTGAGCTCTGCCGTGCGCCCAAACAGTGGTTTACCCCCACATGTGAGGTATCAGTATACTCAGGAGAAATTGCTCAACACATTTTAGGATCCACTTTATCCTGTTGCCCATGTGAAAATGAAAAAAATTGAGGCTAAAAGAAAATTTTTGTGAAAAAAAAGTACTTTTTCATTTTTACGGATCAATTTGTGAAGCACCTGGGGGTACAAAATGCTCACTATGCATCTAGATAAGTTCCTTGGGGGGTCTAGTTTCCAAAATGCGGTCACTTGTTGGGGTGCTCCAATGTTTAGGCACACAGAGGCTCTCCAAATGCGACATGGTGTCCACTAAAGATTGGAGCTAATTTTTCATTCAAAAAGTCAAATGGTGCTCCTTCCCTTCTGAGCTCTGCCGTGCGCCCAAACAGTGGTTTACCCCCACATATGAAGTATCAGTGTACTCAGGAGAAATTGCTCAACACATTTTAGGATCCACTTTATCCTGTTGCCCATGTGAAAATGAAAAGAATTGAGGCTAAAAGAAAATTTTTGTGAAAAAAAGTACTTTTTCATTTTTACGGATCAATTTGTGAAGCACCTGGGGGTACAAAATGCTCACTATGCATCTAGATAAGTTCCTTGGGGTGTCTAGTTTCCAAAATGGGGTCACTTGTGGGGGTGCTCCAATGTTTAGGCACACAGAGGCTCTCCAGATGCGACATGGTGTCCACTAAAGATTGGAGCTAATTTTGTCATTCAAAAAGTCAAATGGCGCTCCTTCCCTTCCGAGCCCTGCCATGCGCCCAAACAGTGGTTCCCCCCCATATATGGGGTATCAGCGTACTCAGGACAAATTGGACAACAAGTTTTGTGGTCCACTTTCTCCCTTTACCCTTGGGAAAATAAAAAAAATGTTGCTAAAAGATCATTTTTGTGACTAAAAAGTGAAATGTTCATTTTTTCCTTCTATGTTGCTTCTGCTGCTGTGAAACACCTGAAGGGTTAATAAACTTCTTGAATGTGGTTTTGAGCACCTTGAGGGGTGCAGTTTTTAGAATGGTGTCATTTTTGGGTATATTCAGCCATATAGACCCCTCAAACTGACTTCAAATGTGAGGTGGTCCCTAAAAAAAATGGTTTTGTAAATTTTGTTGTAAAAATGAGAAATCGCTGATCAACTTTTAACCCTTATAACTTCCTAGAAAATTTTTTTTTTTTTTCCAAAATTGTGCTGATGTAAAGTAGACATGTGGGAAATGTTATTTATTAACTATTTTGTGTCACATATCTCTCTGGTTTATCAGAATAAAAATTAAAAATTTGAAAATTGTGAAATTTTCAAAATTTTCGCCAAATTTCCAATTTTTTCACACATAAACGCAAAAATTATCGACCTAAATTTACCACTAACATGAAGCCCAATATGTCACGAGAAAACAATCTCAGAATCGCTAGGATCCGTTGAAGCGTTCCCGAGTTATTACCTCATAAAGGTACACTGGTCAGAATTGCAAAAAATGGCAAGGTCTTTAAGGTCAAAATAGGCTGGGTCATGAAGGGGTTAAAAATGGGATGTTTCCGTCGCGCCCCTCCAGATTTTTTTTTAACAGTCCCTGGGAGAAACTTTTTATAATTTTTTTAAAAAATGTTGATACTTTTTAATTGTTTTTCAAACTTTAAAGTAAATAATTGGAATTGTCCTAAATGTCCACCTTGGAACCCACCTGGAAGTTTCCCTTCCTTAAGGCCGTCGCAGGTTTTCACTGGGAATTTTTTTTCTGCCAGTTCCCTTATTGGGAATATGCTAATGACATCCAACATGATTACTGGTTTTCTTTTCAATCTTTATTCCTCTGTGGGCAAAGCAATCAGAAGAGGAGAAGGAGAGATTTACTGCCTGCTCGTGCGCCTTCTTCAACCATCTGCTCAATCCTGTTTCATTTGAATACGAGCTGCGGATTTAGGCGGCCGGTGAAACATCCTCGAATGTAGAGGGAGATAATGTCCATCTCTCAGTGTCACTGTAATGTGCCAGCAAATTGTGAGTGTAAAGTACAATCTGCAGATTACCACGCTTAAAGGGGAACTCCACCGTCCTGTAATTGGACCTGCCAACTGGATTTGTCTTTTCCTGTCCCGCTTTGCAGATTATTGAATTTATATGTAAAGTATCAAAACAAGTAACAAAAGGGACGTTTTTGACCCAATGACACTTTTCTGGTGTTCGAATTCTTATGTTTATGACATTTTGTTTGGTGAAAGTGAATTTACCACCAAAATCATAAAATCCACCATTATTATGTAAACCAGAATTAAGAGTGTTTTCCAAGATGCGGTAATTGAGTTTCCTTTACTTAAAAGATTTCCATATTTTCTATTTTATGAAAGTGGAAACAGGAAGTGCGGCCATATTGGTTGTAACTTTCGAAATGCTTTAAATAAATGCCCAGATTAAAAGTGTCAGAAATGCAGAACTCGGGATTGTCTGCTACAATGTTTAAGCTTAACCCCTTCATGATCTTGGGGTTTTGCGTGTTTGTGTTTTTTGCTCCCCTTCTTGCCAGAGCCATAACTTTTTTATTTTTCAATTAATATGGCCATGTGAAAGCTTGCTTTTTGTGTAATATAGAAGAGGCCTCCATCCTGTGTAATATAGGAGAGGCCTCCATCCTGTGTAATATAGAAGAGGCCTCCATCCCGTGTAATATAGGAGAGGCCTCCATTCTGTGTAATATAGAAGAGGCCTCCATCCTGTGTAATATAGGAGAGGCCTCCATCCTGTGTAATATAGAAGAGGCCTCCATCCTGTGTAATATAGGAGATGCCTCCATCCTGTGTAATATAGGAGATGTCTCCATCCTGTGTAATATAGGAGATGCCTCCATCCTGTGTAATATAGAAGAGGCCTCCATCCTGTGTAATATAGGAGATGCCTCCATCCTGTGTAATATAGAAGAGGCCTCCATCCTGTGTAATATAGGAGAGGCCTCCATCCTGTGTAATATAGGAGAGGCCTCCATCCTGTGTAATATAGAAGAGGCCTCCATCCCGTGTAATATAGGAGAGGCCTCCATTCTGTGTAATATAGAAGAGGCCTCCATCCTGTGTAATATAGGAGAGGCCTCCATCCTGTGTAATATAGAAGAGGCCTCCATCCTGTGTAATATAGGAGATGCCTCCATCCTGTGTAATATAGGAGATGTCTCCATCCTGTGTAATATAGGAGAGGCCTCCATCCCTTGTAATATAGGAGAGGCCTCCATCCCGTGTAATATAGGAGAGGTCTCCATCTTGTGTAATATAGAAGAGGCCTCCATCCTGTGTAATATAGGAGATGTCTCCATCCTGTGTAATATAGGAGAGGCCTCCATCCTGTGTAATATAGGAGATGTCTCCATCCTGTGTAATATAGGAGAGGCCTCCATCCTGTGTAATATAGGAGATGTCTCCATCCTGTGTAATATAGGAGAGGCCTCCATCCCTTGTAATATAGGGGAGGCATCCATCCTGTGTAATGTAGGAGAGGCCTCCATCCTGTGTAATATAGGAGAGGCCTCCATCCCGTGTAATATAGGAGAGGTCTCCATCCTGTGTAATATAGGAGAGGCCTCCATCCCTTGTAATATAGGAGAGGCATCCATCCTGTGTAATATAGTAGAGGCATCCATCCAGTGTAATATAGGAGAGGCCTCCATCCTGTGTAATATCGGAGAGGCCTCCATCCTGTGTAATATAGGAGAGGCCTCCATCCCGTGTAATATAGGAGATGCCTCCATCCTGTGTAATATAGGAGAGGCCTCCATCCTGTGTAATATAAGAGAGGCCTCCATCCTGTGTAATATAGGAGAGGCCTCCATCCTGTGTAATATCGGAGAGGCCTCCATCCTGTGTAATAAAGGAGAGGCCTCCATCCTGTGTAATATAGGAGATGCCTCCATCCTGTGTAATATAGGAGAGGCCTCCATCCTGTGTAATATAAGAGAGGCCTCCATCCTGTGTAATATAGGAGAGGCCTCCATCCTGTGTAATATAGGAGAGGCCTCCATCCTGTGTAATATAGGAGAGGCCTCCATCCTGTGTAATATAGGAGAGGCCTCCATCCTGTGTAATATAGGAGAGGCCTCCATCCTGTGTAATATAAGAGAGGCCTCCATCCTGTGTAATATAGGAGAGGCCTCCATCCTGTGTAATATAGGAGAGGCCTCCATCCTGCGTAATAAAGGAGAGGCCTCCATCCCGTGTAATATAGGAGAGGCCTCCATCCTGTGTAATATAGGAGACGCCTCCATCCTGTGTAATAAAGGAGAGGTCTGCACCCCATGTAATATAGGAGAGGCCTCCATCCTGTGTAATATAGGAGAGGCCTCCATCCTGTGTAATATAGGAGAGACCTCCATCCTGTGTAATATAGGAGAGGCCTCCATCCCGTGTAATATAGGAGAGGCCTCCATCCTGTGTAATAAAGGAGAGGTCTGCACCCCATGTAATATAGGAGAGGTCTCCATCCTGTGTAATATAGGAGAGGCCTCCATCCTGTGTAATATAGGAGAGACCTCCATCCTGTGTAATATAGGAGATGTCTCCATCCTGTGTAATATAGGAGAGGCCTCCATCCTGTGTAATATAGGAGAGGCCTCCATCCTGTGTAATATAGGAGAGGCCTCCATCCTGCGTAATAAAGGAGAGGCCTCCATCCCGTGTAATATAGGAGAGGCCTCCATCCTGTGTAATATAGGAGAGGCCTCCATCTTGTGTAATATAGGAGAGGCCTCCATCCCGTGTAATATAGGAGAGGTCTCCATCCTGTGTAATATAGGAGAGGTCTCCATCCCGTGTAATATAGGAGAGGCCTCCATCCTGTGTAATATAGGAGAGGCCTCCATCCCGTGTAATATAGGAGGGGCCTCCATCCTGTGTAATATAGGAGAGGCCTCCATCCTGTGTAATATAGGAGAGGTCTCCATCCTGTGTAATATAGGAGAGGCCTCCATCCCGTGTAATATAGGAGAGGCCTCCATCCCGTGTAATATAGGAGAGGCCTCCATCCCGTGTAATATAGGAGAGGCCTCCATCCTGTGTAATATAGGAGACTGAGGCCTCCATCCTGTGTAATAATTTAGCTGTCTCCTTTGAACTGACTCTTAACTTCTCAATATCCTTTTCAAAATTGGATCCCATATTGAATGTGTGGACTTACGAATGATTTTCAGAGGGGTAATATAAGAGACAAAGGTTTTCAGCATTTACCTTTTGTTGGTTCTATGTGTATATATTTATATATAGGTAAATAAATCGATGAATGAGCCCCATCGGCGCGGCCCTGTGCTGCAGGGAACAGATGTACGGGTGACACTCTCCTAGTAAACATTTTCATAAATCACATTATTTATCTACAAATGAAACATTTTATTGTGCCAGACATTCATTCACGTGCAGGATACGGCTTGGCACATTATGAATGAAACTACTCTACTCCTAAGCCCGGTGTCGTCTCGCTCCCTAACTAATGGGGGGGTCTCATTTTAAAGCATATAGGGGTTTTTTTTTTCTCCTCTGCTAAGATTTGGCTCAGGGAGTTTAAAATCTGTAGGGGGCCATAGGAACTGGGACCCACGAGGTCCTATACAAAATCCAGGAAATCTATCAATGCTGCCAAGAATCTTACGAGGTTTCATGTTTAATTATACGAGCTCGGTTACATAAAGCGTGGAGTGTAAGTCTATAATGGTTTAGTAATTATAAGAAGGTCATGTTCTCATAGACTGAATAGAGGTAGGTTATAATAGCAAAGCCACCGAAAGAGAGCCAGCCTTTATACGTTAGCTTGTCGTTACAGAGACATTAACCCCACTTATTAACATTGGGGATTCAACGGGTTGTTGGCGTCAACTGAAAAAAAAGTGTTTGAATGCGACAATCTTCATTTTAGACTATCCTGAAGTCAGAAAACGAGGTCTACCTCTGCTAAGAATGGCCACAGATTTGTGCCAAAACTCCTGCCATTGTCAAAGAAAATAACTTTGTCCAATAATTGTGAAGTTAGAATTTGTCAAATGTGTCAATTTTTTAAAAAAATGTGGCACATTCATGAAGAATTTTGTCGAATTAAGCACAGCTTACTCCAGAGCTGTCTTCCTTAAGATTGACATGTTTTCATGAATTGGACCCACTTTCTAGGTCTATTAATATCTTTTGATTCCACTTAATATATCCTTCTTTTCTTAATTGCTGGCTATTTTCTTCTCTACTATGCCCTCCTTTAGTGGATCATTCCACAGTTGGACCACTCTTGTATTAAACAGTTACCCAGCAGCATTGACGATAAATTAATTGACTCTATCCATGACCCAGTTGTATATTTTGATTCCACATAATATATTCTTTTTTATTAATTGTCTGGCTTTTTTCTTTTCTATTATGCCCTCCTTTAGTGGATCATTCCACAGTTGGACCATTCTTGAATTAAACAATTACCCAACAGCATTGAGGATAAATAAATTGACTCTATCCATGACCCAGTTGTATATTTTGATTTCACATAATATATCCTTTTTTATTAATTGCTGGCTATTTTCTTCTCTATTATGCCCTCCTTTAGTGGATCATTCCACAGTTGGACCACTCTTGTATTAAACAGTTACCCAACAGCATTGAGGATAAATTAATGGACTCTATCCATGACCCAGTTGTATCTTTTGATTCCACATAATATATTCTTTTTTTATTAATTGTCTGGCTTTTTTCTTTTCTATTATGCCCTCCTTTAGTGGATTATTCCACAGATGGATCACTCTTGTATTAAACAGTTACCCAACAGCATTCAGGATAAATTAATTGACTCTATCCATGACCCAGTTGTATCTTTTGATTCCACATAATATATTCTTTTTTATTAATTGTCTGGCTTTTTTCTTTTCTATTATGCCCTCCTTTAGTGGATTATTCCACAGATGGATCACTCTTGTGTTAAACAGTTACCCAACAGCATTGGGAATAAATTATTTGTCTCCATCCATGTATATCATAAGTCTGTATTTTATAATAATTATCATAAATGCTATTTTGGGAATTTCAGGACATACAGTGGAGAACTTTCTGCCAAGTCGGCACAAAAAATATTCATTTGAAACATGAGGAATCTGCACAATGATAAACAGATGTCAGATCCCTTACTAAGACACTAAAGACCTGCCTTATTATAGATCTGTTTTCACATGGCTACCATCTGAGAGACCCTGTTCCTCAGCGTAGGGTATAGCTGCCATCTAAATAGAATTTATAAGACCATAATTCATTTTATTATACTGTACTACAAAGTGAATTACCTGGTTGAGGTCCAGAGTACTTTGAGTCTTCAGAATTTAGCACAATTTAACCAATTTTAACACAAAAGACATAACGTTTTATTTAGCAATGGAATTTTTGCACTTTTTTTCATAAACAATATAGTTTCTTTTCCTATTATTTTATAGATATAATTTTTGCTTTTTTTTTGGAAATGTTATGATTAAATTTTAAATTATATATATTTTTACCTAAAAGTTCCATTCTTAGTGATAGTAAATTATAATCTGCATTTACAGGTCCAATTTATGGCAGATGACTCGGGGCCAGTGTTATGGTAGCAACTGATGATTTTTTCTTTATTTGTTTTGTTCCTTTCATTACCGTACTTGTTTCTTATTTTATGACCTTTTCCTTAAAATTTTGAAAAGATCACTAGCCTACTCAAGGTGGCTGTTGTGCCAACAAACTTTGCATAAATCAATAGTTCAACTGAATGCAAGAAACTTTGTAATATTTCTTATCAGAGAAATGTGTTTCTTTCTTCACTTATGAGCCACTTCTCCTCATGCCCGATTCCACAACTCATCATTTTCTCTGTACAAACTGCTAAAATGTGTTTTGGCTGACTACTTCCTGAGTTGTCAAGATAGAGGGCATGTCAAAGACTATGGAAAGGATAATGGGGAGGAAGAGTGAGTAGCACTCAGCACAGTCACAGGACCAACTAGACAGATCAGGCTGCAGCCTCTAGCACATTTATTTTATTTATAAGTTGAATTCACATCTACACTGTTCAGTAACACTGTATATGCTTGCTGTATAATCTCCTCCATGCTGCTGATATGTATAAGCGTTTGTCTCATCTCAGTGCTGGATTCACAGCTGCACTGCTTAGCACTACAGTACAATGTCTTCCATGCTGCTTATGAACATGTGATACAAATAGACAAGATAACAAAATCACTTGTGTGTATTTACAGTGTAATGAAGACATCATAACAAATTGTATACACCCACTAGGTTACATACTACTGACTATCATCGATACAGTCTTCACAGGAAAAAAAAAACAGTGAACAATGCAGGATATAAGTCATATAATGGCCAGAAATAATGTTATTCTTCATGTATACCCTAGTTACATGAAATGACAGGTATATTTCTTTATTTTTAGAGATGGGCGGACACCTGGATGTTGGGGTCTGACGGGTTTGAACGAACAGTTGCAAAAGTTCGGGTACCAGAACAGTACCCAGACCCGAAAACAGACCTCATTCACTTGAATAGGGGGCCGAACATCAAGTGCTTGCTGTGCTGTCATGTGCATGACAGCGCGGCCAACACTGCTTCTGATCGGCAGTGAAACCATCCCAGCCGGTCAAAAGACAGCGTGAGCGCTCAGCTGTGATCGGAGGTATAAAGCTTACCTCCGATCACTGGTGTCAGCTGATGGGACTACTGCTCCCATCATCCAACACCTGCTACTGCTAATAACAGTGAGAGCAGGAGCGACTGATGGGGAGTATTCATCAGCCACTCCTGTGCTGTAAATAAATAATAAAAAAAAATCCCGGCGTGGGTTCCCCTGTATTTTTGTTAACCAGCCAGGCAAAACTCACAGCTGTGGGCTGCAACCGTCAGCTGTCAGCTTCAGCAAGGCTAGTTTTCAAGAATAGAGGCATCCCCACGCTGTATTTTTTTAATTATTGAAATAAATAATTTAACCCCCCCCCCCATTTTTGACAACCAGCCTTGATAAAGCAGACAGCTTCACCGTCCCCTTTGTCTTTTACCCATTCTTGTTTATTTATGGGTTTTTTTCTCTGCTACTGTTTATTTACTAGTTTTTTTGATTTTGTAAATTTCTTTCCACCGCGAACGTGACCTGAACGCAGCTACCTTAAAAAAATAATTCTGGGATTGTGGATTGTGCACTGCAAAAAAAAAAAATCGCGTTTATCTGGTTTCGAAATCCATAATCTGTAAATAAAGCGAGAGGTTGGAGGCTGAGGAATGAGCTCATTGTTTGCCTTCAGTCATGTTCCCTGGAATAGCCGCCCGCCACTCCCTTCCTGTGATATATTACGGACACCCACATTGTCTCTCTTATCGCGCAGTATCGTATGTTACACAAATAGACAACTATTGACAAAATACGACTAAAATAGCAAAAGTGTAAGAGAGGTTTAATATTTAATAAGATAAAAACAGAACAGCCTCAGATTAGCATCCGGCAGCCGGCCAACGCCATGGACTAACAAGCTGTTGGAGAATGTGCAGCAAACCAGACGAAATCCTCCACTCGCTCCCGCACTCCGACCAGGGACCATTTATCTCATATATATATGTGACAACCTTTCATTTTCATTTTTCATCACATTTTGAGATTATTCTGGGATTTCACATAAATAAAGAACACTTGTTCTTGCTTCTCTGAGAGTGTGTGGGACTATGTGTGCACCCCGTGGTCTGCTCGTGTAGCGCCATATAGGACAAGGGTGACGTCATATAGGGTTAACCTCTTCCTTTCACTGGTAAATGCCAGTTTATACATTGCGTCCTTCTTGGTAGTGGTCATTTAACGTGGCTTAGGAGTCCAGGGGGCGGTCCTTCAGTGATGGACAGATATCACTGAAGGCACAGTTTTAAAGGGATGTCTGTCAATCCCTGAATCAGACCACCCACTGGACTCCTAAGCTTAGTCATGCTCAATCTATATTATAATATGCTCCCAACTAAATGGACTGTATATCCAATGAGAGAGAATTGCATTAATGCCCAGCTGTGTACAGCATCGTGGCCCATGTGATCACCTCTTAAGGGGATGACTGCGATTTACAGCTACCGCCATATTGGCTCCTGAGATCAATCTCTTGCATTTCAACCAGAAAGGCTTGACTATTAATAGTAAAAGCCCCGAGGTCAATAAACTCCTCCAGATTATAAATATTTAACGGCTTTTGGCTCGATCTTGATCCATGGTGACTTGATGGATAAAGACTCTGTAGGAAGATCGATCTTGTGCAGCCTAGATAGGTCCGCCAGGGTCTTCTCCAATGTTATCTTGATAGTATGGAGCCATCGGGTTGCGGGCCTATCTCTTCACCATGTTTCTTCTATTCTCCCCACCATGATGTCCTTCTCCAGTGATCGCTCTCTCCGTATGATGTGTCCACACATCGTAACTCGTTGATCCTTCTTCCAGTGACATGTCTGGCTTGATCTCTTCTTGCCAGCCATGGTATTGATAACATCCTTCTCCACCACATTTCAAAGGCGTCGATTCTTCTCCTGTCTTGTTCCTCTATCATTCAGGTTTCACACCCATATGTTATCACAATGAAGACCGCTATATATACGAGCCGAGTCTTCGTCACCAGTGAAATGTCCTTTGATTTGTGGACCTTGTCTGGTGACTTCATTGTTGACTTCCCCATAGCGGTTCTCCTATTGCTTCCCGGTGTCGTCGCTGCATCTTGCGTGATCATTGATCCAGTAGGTTGAAGTCCTTTACAACTTCCAGTACATCGCCATCCATCTCAGATGTGTCCCGGTCGTACCTGGCAGCAGACTGTATCGTTGTCTTCTTTGTGTTGAGTAGCAGTCCCATGCTCGAGCTTTCCATCTTGACCCTCCGTAATACGTCCTTCATTCCATCTACACTTGTTGTTATCAATGTTGTTACTTTCAATTCTATAAAGTCCTCCAGATCTTGCTTGATATTTCATAGGCACTGGGATATCGGTATTTCAATGCATTCTAATAGGCAAGTAATAATTAAAAGCCATGTACTGGGACAATAAAAAGATTAAATTAAAAAATGAGATATATAAACATAAAATAATAATAATAAATAAAACAGCAAACTAAAACTATCGTATCAGCTCCGTCTCCCTGCATTCATGATCAAAATTGTTAGCATCCATAAGGGGCGATTTAGGAAGTTCAAAAGTGATAGTATTTGAAATTTGGAAATTGTTGGAAATGTGTAATGAATCTGATTCTTCTCATTGCTAGATGGTATACAACAAACTCTACACAGCCATTTATATGACAGTTGGATGTGTTATGAACAGGTGACCTTGGAGCAGCATGAAAACTTTCATTGGAGTAGGTGGTAACTATACTGACCGCAAATCCTGATCTTAACACCGCAACTAGAAGTAGCCATGGGGTGTACCTAACAAACCCTAGACACCTCGACACAGCCAGAGGACTAAATACCCCTATAGATGGAAATAGGAATTCTACTTTGCCTCAGAGCAGAACCCCAAAGGATAGGCAGCCCCCCACAAATATTGACTGTGAGTAGTAGAGGAAAAGACACATGCAGGCAGGAAACAGGATTTAACAAAAGATGCCACTCTAGCTAAAATAGGAAAGGATAGGACAGGATACTAAGCGGTCAGTATTAAAATCCTTCCAAAAATATCCACAGCAGAAAATACAAAAACTCCACCATCTAACTAAAGATGTGGAGCGTATATCTGCACTCCAGAGAATCCAACAAGACTGAGAAAACACTGACACAGTCTAAGCTGGACAAGAGAAAACAAATGCATAGTACAGAATATAAGCACACAGCTTGTGTGCCACAGAAAAAGAAACATACACTTATCTTTGCTGAATTGGCAGCTAAGCAGGAGAAGCCAGACAAAGATCCAACACTTCCCAAGAAACATTGACAACTGACAAGGACTAATGAGTCCTGCACACCTAAATACCCCAGTCAGAATTGCAATCAGCAGATACACCTGTCCAAGACTGCAGCCCAGGGACAACTGCATTACCACCTACAACCACCGGAGGGAGCCCAAAAGCAGAATTCACAACATGGATGGTCTTTATTGAGTATGCAGCAAAATGGACCATTTACAACCTAGCAAAGCCGGGTGCCGGGTGCGAACCCTGGTGGAAGCCATAACAAAAGACATAGTGGTTGCCATCCCTCATTCACATAGGCTAAAATGACTAATAATCAGGTCAAAGTGGCAAAAACCACCACCAGATGGTCAATTGTTGGGCCCAGGGCCCAAAGGTCCAGCAGGAGACAACCCCAGATGGAGCAGATTCTGAGGTCATTTTCTCATAGGATCAGTCAGATATAATCCTTTACACCTTAGTGATGAAATATTCAATAATATATTTTCTTCTTAGGGGTCAATTTAACCCCCAATTCACATTAAATGTGTAAGAAAAAGATTTTTTTTAATTAATTTTAAATCAATTTAAATATTTTTCCTAAATCAGTCCTTTTGTCTGCCCTTTTTCACACTGAGGTCAACATTGACACATTGTAAGGTTTTAATATTAGACAGCGTAGGACCGTCCCGATCAGAGTTACCTTGTCGTGGTGGGATGGCTTTTTTGGTCAAAAAACAGTATTGCTAAGAACTCTTTTCAGTTAACCATTTAAAGGTATCAACCACTTAGGACTCTCAATTCTAAATATTTTTCTATCTACTAGCTAACACGGTACCAAGATATATATATATATATCTTTCCTGTTTATAAAAACTCTGTGTTGTTTAGATGCACTTTTTGCTTTTTACTTATTCTCAGCAGGGTTTTTGCTCATTTTTTTCTCTTTTAGGTTTTATATTTTTTCTAAATCTGCAGTTTATCCTGTTCAATTCCGCAAATATGTTATTGGGAAATCATTTGGAATTACATTTTGACAACGACTGGAAAAAAAACGTGACGATACCGTGACAATTAACAATTGGCCACAGATTTAGTTCACTTTGTCTAAGCGAGCGGAAATTATGAATGAGAATGAGCATAAATACATAAACATCAATGTAACGTGAGACACTTTAATGAAATGTCCTGACCGTACGCCAGTCACTGAAGACCCCTGGGTATATGCGGAATTCACACCAAGGTCAACCCCGGCTGACAGCTACCATCCTAGGACCATATGCTTGTTGTGTAGGAAGCCTGGAAACCTGGGAGCGCTGGACGTGACTAAAGAAAACATGCCATGTAGAAACACAAATATACGGACACGGTGCTAATCACCACCGCTCACGTAGGGCGGCGCACCAGGGTAACACCAGGGTGCACTTATTAACCAGTCTTTATACACTCACACAGTCTATTCTAAAGGGAAATGTTTCCTGTCTGAAACAAAATAAAGAATTAAAGACCCTTATACTTACCCAGAGATGGAATACTAACCCAGGACAAACATCTGAACCTGCTTGCTGACAGGTTCTAACAAAAAAGTGATTAAAAAGTTAAAAAATTCAATTAATTTTCATTATAATAATAATTTTATTTCTATCAAATCAGTTTCATGTGTATTGAATTTGCGTAGAATTTTTAGGAATTTGCAAAACCTGGAAAATGTAAACATTTTGCAGTTTCATTTACACAAATTGTTTAAAATGGTGGCCTTTATATAACACATGGCGGAAAATTGCATCAGACCGGAAAGGATCACATGACATTGGGTACGGCCACGCAGGATTCCCCATAATGCCTTGCAGATATCCCATCACTTGGTATCAAGAAAAAGTATCAACTAAATACCCTGTTTTTTTCCATCTTTTGACTAGCACTTGCTTATTACTGTGATTTTTTTTACAACAGAGTATTTTTTGGCCTCACTGTGCTTTTTTGTGTCTTCAAGTTTCTTGGTGGTGTGTGTGAACAGGTTCCTACAGACTTGTTCAATGCGCAATTAGCCCAGGTGTTTCTGGTTCTATAATTGTTCTCTTTTTTCTACAAGACTAGGGAGTCCACCACTCCTTATGGGTCATTTGCATTTAAGCTGTTCCATCCAGCCTGTCCACATGGATATTCCCTCTCTAAACCCTGCTTATACAGGTACTATACAGATGATCAGGTTTTTAAATACATCAGATAGGGATTATATACATTAGGTAGGACTGCTCTATATGGGTATACCTTGACGATTGGTGGAGCAGCTTAGTATACATTTTTTTGCAAAAAAAGTATCAACTAAATAACCTGTTTTTTTTCCATCTTTTGACAAGCACTTGCTTATTACTGTGATTTTTTTTACATCAGAGTATTTTTGACCTCACTGTGCTCTTTTGTGTCTGTTAATACACTATCCTCTGATTGGACGGAGGATTCGATGCTTTGTGCTATATTTTATGGTGATTTGTGCCTTGAATTACAATAAATGTGTTGGGTTCCTGGAGATTCAGTCGCCTCCTACTGAACCCTGCGCAATTTTCTCATTAGTTCAAAGGACACAAATCTACCCAAAGTTGCAAATTTTTGTGTCTTGCATCAATTGCAATTTTTTAGACATTTTTTCTGGGGTAAAGCCAATAATAAATCCCCCTGTAATTCCTGCCCATTCATAACATTGTGTCCTTTTCCTACAAGAGGTAAAATTCTGTCAGACAATTGAATTAGGCTTATTTTATGTAACAATGTAACATATTCTTCTTCTCTTGATAAGAACAGAAAACACGTATGTTCAATTATAAAGAATCCGATTAATAAACCCTATACAGTGGAAATATAATTTTCATTTTATCAGCTGAATCAATCCTTTGACATTACCTTGAAAAGCAATTTGATTTCCCCTTAAACATATGCTGACAATTTAACATATTATAATAATGGAAAATGAGTAATAGGAGAGGGTTTTATCTGCTAATCATTATACATTTTACTCTAATCCTATAATTGTGTAAGGGAATAGTTGGTGTTTCTTAAAGAGACACAATCCTAGAAATGGGGAGTTTTTTAATATAATTGAATTTTATATTTTGAAATAAAACTGAGATTTTTTTTATATTATTAGTTATTATCACATCTCATATATCTTAATTAACTTCACTCAAATGAATCCCATTTAGTGGGATATTTAAGCTCATTTTGCTTAACCTTATAACACCCCTGAAATAGAAAAGCCCCTTTCAGTTGCATAAACTGCTGCTCTTCTGTGGTCCTGCTTGTAAGTCAGTCTTGCAAATTTGGGACTTTTGGAAGTCATGATTACAGTGAGATAACTTGGATTATTTTGTAGCAGAGTTCGTTGTGGGTTTCCCGACTATTTTGAGTCCTGGAAAATCCCTAGAAAAAAAACCTCTAAAATGTCTACTGTCATGGATAAACAAACCACTTAAATTTATATGTTTTGGAAGTGCTGCTAAATTATTGGATTTTAAATTTTTTTTTAACAAAGATAGATAGATAATTAATAGATAGATAGATGATAGATAGAAGATAGATAGATAGATAATAGATAGATATATGATAGATGATAGATAGATAGATAGATAGATAGATAGATAGATAATAGATAGATAGATGATAGATACATTTTTCCAAATCCAATCCTTGGCGGATTGTGAAGTTGCGGAGATCATTGTCCTATTGGACGTTCTAATGATACCTGAGCTTCAGCTCTTCTTAGCATACATGACGTTTTCTAGGATTTCCTGTTACTTGATTGAATGTACCTTGTTTCCGTGTGCTGCAGCTTTCCAGCATTAGAGTCACAGAACATCATTGAGCCACCACCATGCTTCACTGAAGATATCACTGACCACCTACAATACTTTACAGTAGATATTATTGAGCCAACACTATGCTTCACTGTAGATATGAATGAGCCACCACCATGCTTCACTGTAGATATCGATGAGCCCTCGCCATGCTTGACTGTAGATACCAATGAACCTCCACCATGCTTCACTGTAGATATCTATAAGCCACCGCCATGCTTGACTGTTGATATCATTGAGCTGCCACCATGTTTCACTGCAGATATCTTCAAGCCCTCGCCTTGCTTCACAGTAGATATCACCGAACCACCACCATGCTTCATTGTAGATATGATTTAGCTACCACCATGATTCTCTGTAGATATCACAAAGCTACAACTATGCTTCACTGTAGGTATCACTGAGCTTCCACCATGCTTCACTGTAGACATCGATGAGCCCCTGCCATTCTTCACTGTAGATATCACTAAGTCACCGCTATGATTTTCAGTAGATATTACTGAGTCCACCTCCATGTTTTACTGTAGACATCATTGAGACTTTGCCATTCTTCACTGTAAGTAGAACTGAGCTTCCACCAGGGCTTAAAGTAGATATCAACCAACCCCCTCCATTCTTCATTGTAAGCATTACCAAGACTCTATTGTGCTTCAATGTAAATAGAATTGAGATCCCGCCAAGTTTCTGCTAAGATCGTGCAGCAACTCACTGTAGAAAATAGGGTTGCAAGAAAGGGGAGAAGCCATCGCTGCCTATGGTCAGAACGAAATACGTAAAGTGCAAATGCACATATTGATTTCTAACTGTATTTAAAATGAGACATTTAGCAAACAATTGATCAATTCTTTGAGCTACCTGACCACTTCATGGCAATCTCATAATGGGGCAGTCCTACTCTACATTTTTTATATTCGCTGTGCCATAAAGGCCTCCTAAATAAATTAAAAGCAAGACCACATTAAATGCAGGCTCTACCTGGAGCATTACTGAGTCACTCCCATGGCGTCAGAGGGGCAGGTAAGGATAAAGGTTGACCAGGTCCAGGCATAGACATTTCAGGTCCAACCTCCACACTGCCCATCCAGCACCACAGATGAAGGGTGAGACAAGCTGAGACACAGGTGCATAATTAAACAGAGCCTAGGGCATTCTTTTGTGCGCCATTCTTTCTGTGTTTCTGTGATTGATAGGCTGCTATACACACACACAGCAGCCCTGCCCTATGTGCATAATTTGTTTAATTATGCACCTGTGTCTCAGCCTGTCTCACCCTTTATCTGTGGTGCTGGATGGGCAGTGTAGAGGTTGGACCTGAAATGTCTATGCCTGGACCTGGTCAACCTTTATCCTCGCTTGCCCCTCTGGCGCCATGGGAGTGACTCAGTAATGCTCCAGGTGCAGCCTGCATTTAATGTGGTCTTGCTTTTATTCATTTAGGAGGCCTTTATGGCACAGCGAATATAAAAAACGTAGAGTAGGACTGCCCCATTATGAGAATGCTGTGAAGTGGCGGGGTGGCTCAAAGAATTGATCAATTGTTTGCTAAATGTCTCATTTTGAAAATACAATTAGAAATTAATATGTGCATTTGCACTTTATGTATTGCGTTTTAACCTTAGGCAGCGCTGGCTTCTCCCCTCTTTTGCAGAAAATAGGGTTCCTGTGCAGACTAGAGGTCCCGACCCGCAGTCCCTAGTAGTTCATGCATGAGTTGAAATAGCCCTAACCACAGTCTAAACAATGTCAACTTCAACACATGCTGCCTGAAAGGCCGTTGAGCGCTTCACGTTCCTCCTAAAGAACGAGAGGGCAGAGCAGAGTGTAAATTACCTACAAAAGGGAAAGTGTGCTGAAACAGAAAGAGATCCCACAGAGAGTAAAACAAACCACAACATGCAAAATAAAAGTTTAAGTGCATACTGTTAGAGAATATGCTGCCTACTTCCTAAAATAAAACAGAAGATTGGTGCAGGGAGAGATATACCCTAGCTGGTACCCTAGCTGGTCTTTCACTGACTGGCTTAAACTACAGCAGTATGGCTTGACATTCAAATGAGAATATCCCCAGCAGGAAATACCATAAGGGGGAAGTATAAAAAGCTGCACCCAAAAGATGATGGGGCAGACATATGAGTAAATAAAAACACCTGTTACCCTAAAAAGACTGAAGCAGAGATAACAGAAATTAAACACCCAGAGAAAAGGCGTATCAGATATGGCTCAGCAGACAGAGAAGCCTCAAGGCTCAATGGCTAGAACCCAGACACATGATCGCTTCACTGTAGACATCACTGAGCCACTACTATTTGTAGGCAGGGTGTCCAGGGGGTAGATGCTTTATTATCTTGTCTCCAGTTATGCCTTTGATCCATAGATCTGAAAAGTTATAGTTTTATTTAATTGCTCCACAGAACAGAATCCCAGAACTTCTGTGGTTATTTCTATGGATTTGAGCTTATTGGAGGCAAATCTTCTTCTTCTTTTCGGACAGTAAAGATGACGCATTAGAGTTCAGACACAGAGACAAATTTGTGCCTTATTGTGGAAACTGAAAGCTCAACACACCTGCTGCCACAAGATCTCATTGCTAGGGTTGAGCGAAACGGGTCGGCCAGATTCAGAAGTCGACGACTTTTGGCAAAGTCGGGTTTCATGAAACCCGACCCCTGTGTGGGGTCGGCCATGAGGTCGGCGATCTTCTGAATCTGGTATCGGAATTCCGATACCGATTCCCGATATGTTTAAGATATCGGGAATCGGTATCGGAATTCAGATTTAAGTGTAAAATAAAGAATAAAAATAAAAAATATTGCTATACTCACCCTCGGACGCGCCCTGGTTGTAACCGGGAGCCTTCCTTCCTAAGAATGAGCGCCTGAAGGACCTTTCGATGACGTCGCGGCTTGTGATTGGTCGCGTGAGCAGTCACATGGGCGTCACGCGACCAATCACAAGCCGCGACGTCATCGAAAGGTCTTTCAAGCGCTGATTCTTAGGAAGGAAGGCTGCGGGTTACAACCAGGGCGCGTCCGAGGGTGAGTATATACCTATTAGGAATATACTCACCCTCGGACGCGCCCTGGTTCTAACCCGCAGCCTTCCTTCCTAAGAATCAGCGCTTGAAGGACCTTTCGATGACGTCGCGGCTTGTGATTGGTCGCGTGACGTCACAAGCCGCGACGTCATCGAAAGGTCCTTCAAGCGCTGATTCTTAGGAAGGAAGGCTGCGGGTTACAACCAGGGCGCGTCCGAGGGTGAGTATATACCTATTAGGAATATACTCACCCTCGGACGCGCCCTGGTTCTAACCCGCAGCCTTCCTTCCTAAGAATCAGCGCTTGAAGGACCTTTCGATGACGTCGCGGCTTGTGATTGGTCGCGTGACGCCCATGTGACCGCTCACGCGACCAATCACAAGCCGCGACGTCATCGAAAGGTCCTTCAGGCGCTCATTCTTAGGAAGGAAGGCTCCCGGTTACAACCAGGGCGCGTCCGAGGGTGAGTATAGCAATATTTTTTATTTTTATTCTTTATTTTACATATTAATATGGATCGCAGGGCCTGAAGGAGAGTTTCCTCTCCTTCAGACCCTGGGAACCATTAGAAACCCAATGCACTGCATTGGGTTAAGTGTTTCGGCCGACCCCGACCCCGACTTTTCTATAGGATCGGCTGATTTCACTTGAAAAAGTCGGGTTTCGTGAAACCCGACCCGATCCTATAAAAACAAAAGTCGCTCATCCCTACTCATTGCAGGTCTTCTGTAGTCACTGGAGGGTTTTGACTAACTGCTTCCTCAGGAATCTGGTGGCAGCCAGTGACAGCTACCTTTTTCTACCACATTCAGAAAGTTTATCCAATGTTCAATATCTCTTAACTTATTGGACCTTTGTCTTGATAGCCAAAGAATATTAATGACTTGGAGGCCAAAGCCCATGAGGAACGGGCTATGATTCCTCAGGAACTCTGCCAGAAGTTGGTATCTGGTACCATCATGTCTGTGGTGGGTAATAACAGCCAGAGAGACAGCAGGTCATAACAGCCAGAGGGGCAGAAGGTCATAACAGCCAGAGAGACAGCAGGTCATAACAGCCAGAGAGACAGCAGGTCATAACAGCCAGAGAGACAGCAGATTATAACAGCCAGAGAGACAGCAGGTCATAACAGCCAGAGGGGCAGCAGGTCAAAACTGACAGAGAAACAGCAGGTCATAACAGCCAGAGAGACAGCAGATCATAACAGCCAGAGGGGCACCAGGTTATAACAGCCAGAGAACCAGCAGGTCATAACAGCCAGAGAGACAGCAGGTCATAACAGCCAGAGAGACAGCAGATCATAACAGCCAGAGGGGCAGCAGGTCAAAACAGCCAGAGAGACAGCAGGTCAAAACAGCCAGAGAGATAGCAGATCATAAAAGCCAGAGGGATAACAGGTCATAACAGCTAGAGGGACAGCAGGTCATAACAGCCAGAGAGACATCAGATCATAACAGCCAGAGGGGCACTAGGTCATAACAGCCAGAGGGATAACAGGGCATAACAGCCAGAGGGATAACAGGCCATAACAGCCAGAGGGACAGCAGGTCATAACAGCTAGAGGGATAACAGGTCATAACAGCCAGAGGGAGAGCAGGTCATAACAGCCAGAGGGACAGCAGGTTATAATATTCTCTACTAAGTAAAGAAGATGCTGGTCATGAAGTAGGAGAAAAATCCTGAGACTGTAGGAGTCAGTAAAAGTAGCACGTTGTGTTGAGTTTGGAGACACCTCTTGTAAATTAGTTGTGTTCGGCTACGTTAATTATTCTGCATTGATTAGTTTATTGCATTATTCAGAAATTGTTTAAGTTTTGCTAACAAACGAAATGTATAATGTGGGAGGGCGGATAATAGTCATTGACGCATCAGCAATAGCAGCATTAGCAGATACAGTAAGTGGATGTAGTGAGCAGTGTGTTATAGCTGCAGTTACGGGTGGCCTGCCAGATATATAAAGCTTTGCCGCTTTTACTTGCACTAAACCTTTGTATATTTCTGCTTTCTTTGCTATAAATTAGACACCATTTACGCGAATCCTGGAATTTACTTTCACTTCAACAGAATAATGGGTTTATTCTTGTTTGCTTAAGGTGTTAGGAAATTTTTGTGTATTAGACGAGCCAAGAATTTCTAAACGATTCCAATTTCCAGCTTGCTCTGAAAAAAGCACTTAGTAAAGTAGCGAGTGCTCCTCTTTATCTGCACTAAATCCCTCTGTTAATGCACCGTCAGGCTGGAAATTGTGCTCTCACAGTATCATCCTAGGACGGAAAATGGCTTCAAATCCTAGAAATAAAATCTTCGAAAATCTGTAAACAAATCACATTAAGACGATTTCCACTGGAGTTCAGAAAAGCTATTTGCGCTGCGCAGTCGTAAATAACTCGCTGTATTATCACTGTTTCCAACCACTTTGATGAAACAGATGGCGAAGTCCTAAAGATAATTGTAAAGTTGGAATTACGACGACGAGCTCTTTGTAAAGACGAACTTTCAGTAGATTTGGAAAGGAAGAGGCTGGAGGGGCATGACGGCTTCTGGAGAGGAAGCGATGTCCACCGGTGCCTCCTCTTCACGTCATCTTCATCAATGACTTTCCTCTAATTAATTAAGACTTTACACTTTCACAGAGCCGCGGTCCTGTATAGGAGCCACTTGGGCATTGTGTTTCTGAAGATCTTAGGCCACTTAAAGGGGCTCTTCACTTAGGACAATTCTTACTATTCAGGAAACTTGACAATAAGCAGATTGCAGAATTCTCCCGCTGGGATTTCCAGGGATCAGCAGAATCTGTGGCCAGAAGTGTTTGGTTACCTTACAGCGCCCCAAGAGGAGAGATGAAGTATTACACCGTGTCCATTCCCATCACTGGGTGTCCTGTGTAATGGCGGACAGGACGGAGACGCTGTGCGCTGGGGATCACAGTGTGTGATAATCGGATAAGGGTTTATGCACACTTTCAGTATTTGCAGCACAAAAATATACTGCAAATCTGCTGCACATACAGGTAAAGTTCAGCAAAACATACCCACATTTTAATTAATTTTTATGCATTTTTGACTCTTTTTTTGCATGCATTTTTTATGTGTTTTAGGCCGGATTCACACTTGCATTCCCCTGATGTGCGGCGGTCTGCGGACTTCCTCCGTGAAGCCCCGCCCTCAGCCCCACCTCCGCTGTTATCTCCGCCTACATCTGTATGCGGCCCGCATGCGACCTGCGTACCTATATTTAACATTAGGTACGCAGGCCGTGCGGCTGTATGCAGATGGTGCCGCATGTGTCATTTTGACGATGCGGAAAAAAAAAAAGCTACATGGCTGCGTCTCCGCTGGTCGCCGCATCGTCAAAACGACACATGCGGCACCATACGCATACAGCCACACGACCTGCGTACCTAATGTTAAATATAGGTACGCAGGCCGCATGCGGGGAGGTGCGGCCGAGGGCGGGGCTTCACGGAGGAAATCCGCAGCCCGCCGCACATCAGGGGAACGCTAGTGTGAAACTAGCCTTACTCATTCATTAGAATAGGTGAAAAAACATTGCAAAAAAGGCTGAACGAATTGACGCTGAGACTTCAGGAATCTTTTTCTCTGTGCTGTAAAACATTGCACCAATCCCTAAACCCACGCACATGCCTTTGGAACCTAGACATTGTTTTTACGCATCATTTAAGTCTTATTGCATTGACGTCTTGTTTGCTCTTTAAAGGGATTTTTGTTTTTCGGAGATGATGCCGCTGTTTTCCACAAGCCATTGGGCTGCACTTCCACTGTGTATCTCGCTTAGGATACGTTTTATACCAGATTGATCTTTAGACTGTAGGATCGTGGACAAAATACATAAGTATGACTTGTACAATGGGATCCTTCTGGTCGCTTATAACAAATGTACACTGCAAACACGTGACGGGTATGAGGAATGTTTTCCCAAAGCGCGACTGGCCCTTTAAGATCGGTAGATCCGGCATCCGCTCTGCTTTGTCAGGTGGCAATGTCATCCCTACTGCAGGCATTAGAGTCGCCCCAGATACATTTATGGTCTTTGATTCCAGGATTGGACCTCTCTTCTTCAGGTTTTTTTTCTTGTCTGATAAGAGACAAGCAGAGGACTGGCGGCAGCGGTACGGGTACAAGGAGAGCGGAGCTCAGGTGAGAATAAAGCAGATTTTTTTAGCCCCCTTCCCGGCTGATTTAATACGCAACAAATTTATTGGATGCAAATCCAATCAGATTTGCTGAACTGTAATCGTACTGGTCGCAGTGTTGTCCTGATTGGAGCTGAGCCGCAGAACCGGATGTAACCCGACCAATTTATTGCGCCAATTTGTAGATGTAAATGCCTGTCCCAAGGTAAGCCAACAGCTACCTAGTGTAAGGGAACAAGTGTGTCTATCTTCTAGCGAGATGTCCCAAATCATCACGTCAGGTGCCACTGAAATCTTCGGGAGCATGTTCAGACTGCCTGGACTAAAGGCGCTCATACACATCATGGCCCCCTTACATGTGAAATAATATGTGTCCAATTCTGGCTATAATGAAGGTTCATTGGCTGAATTGGGGAAATTAGCAATTGTTCATTTTGACAGATCGCCAGCTGAGGACTGACCAATTGGGTATGCTTCATTTTTTTTAATAAACATTGGCTATATCATTGGTTAAAAAAGTTCAGCATGGTCTGAGTTTTTTTTTTTCCTGCCGTGCATTCAGAAGCAGCAGCAGCATAGGTGACAATATAAAACAATACTAAGCAGTGTAACTGTAAATCCAGCTCTGCGGTGAGATAAACATTTACTAACAAGCAGCTGTATGTGGGCCATTATTGGACAGTGCGACTCTGAACCTAGCAATGGCGTAAGATAAAAGACTGGAAAATCAACACATGACATTGCAAATGGCATGTGAGCAGGCAGCGGAGCGCAATCCGGACTGTTTGCATAATGCGCACTGTCAAGATTTGGCAACCTGCCTTCACATAGAGTGACTGCACACATTTGGCTGAAGACTTGAAATCCAGTGTAAGAGCCTGATTTAGGGATGCAGAAATAGGTGTCCCACTCTGAGCCTGGAGCGGGAGAGTCTGCATTATTAGTTTGCCACGTAAGGAGACACCAGTAAAATATTCATAAAAATATTCAAGAACAGTAGCATAAGCCTTGAGAGTAAATACATGATTTTGAGATGCTCTGTTGGTCGATGTTTCTGCTACATGTGCCTACATGTGACCACCAACATCTCTGGATGCCTTTTTACTTATGTTGCTCAGCTCCTCCTCCTCTCTCCCCATTTCATAGACTTCAATAGGCTGCTGTAATCTGATCCCTCACTGCGCTGGCAGTTCTTCTTAGGCTAGGTTCACATTGCGTTAGGTTGCGTTTAGCGCATATGCTAGCGGATTGCGCTAACGCAATGTCCCAAAAGGGATCGCGCTCGGCGATCCTGCTAGCGCAGATACCCGATCTGCGCTAGCGAGGAACGGACCTCATACGCTGCAATCAGCGTCCGGGGTCCGTCTGAAACTAACGGGACATGGCTAGCGCGTGCGGAAAATGGCATGCGCTAGCACTGCGCTAGAGATCCATTAGCACATTGCCGTCAATGGGTGCGCTAACGGATCCGTTGCATGGCGCTAATTGCGACAATTTCGCCATGTAACGGAGTCCGCTAGCGTTAACCCATTAATGCAATGTGAACCTAGCCTTATGTTCAGAAAGACGGATTTTAGTAGATTTTCAGAGTGAATGATGAGTTGGGGAGGTGGGTTCATGGGTGGAGCGTGGCTCATAAGTGGAGAAAGTAGTGGATTTCTATGTTATATTGTATGACAAAGTATCCTTTACTCGCTTGTGATATTAATCTCTGCAGTTTGAGGAGTCCCACTAAAGTAAAGGTGAGACAGATCTGTTTCTCGAATTGCCAACGGCCAACTTTGTAGTTGCTCCGAGGTGGTTGAAGAACGGGGGCGGCTCAGGCTCCCACTCAACATTTTTGCTAATTTTTGCTTTCACGTTTCAATCGTTCTGTAAATGAAGTCGACTGGCGTCATGTAAAACCTCGCGGCGAAGGAAAATGTAACATAAATCCATGGTGAACATAAAGGCTGAAAATTGGACCAAAGATGGGACATTAATTCTACTAGTTGTACTTTACTGTACTAATATCCTGCGGCTATGAAGGTGCTAAACTAATTTACAAGGTGTTAAATCAAAGATGAGTCTTCCTGCTTCTGGGGATTCTCCGCACCGAGAACAAAGAGCTGAGCGAGTCTTGTTTATACAGTACTAAATCCTTGTAAAGTCACACCGGGGCCAATCTGCGATCTGACCTCGCCTGGAAGGCTGCGGAACACCTGCAGATTTATGGACTTCAGATGTCTGCTCGGTTTAGGGTAGACGTCACTTCTGAATCAGCGCCTCACATGGCGAAGGCCCTTCAACGAGTCTTCGATTTCTCTTGTTTTCAGGTTCCGAGTATCAGAAGAACTACGAAACCCGCTGAGTGCCGAGCGCCCGTATTTCTCCAACGCCAAATCTTTTAATAGAATATTTTAATTAGGCTTTGAAAATGTTAACTGATCGGGAGGATGAAGACGAAGGTCAACCCAGTTCTTCCAGAAATTATGGTATTGAGTAATCGCCTACGGTGACGATCGTTGGAAATGCACAAAATCTTTTTTTTTTTGGGGGGGGGGTGATGATTAAGTGATGCGAGTTCACGGCGGAAAAAGGAACCTGATGAAATGAATGAGGAGAAGGTTGGAAATCCTCTTCATTCCCGAGCTTTATCACAAATGTCCAGAGAGTTTTAATCAATGATGGGAGGAGAGAAAACTCTTCTAACATCTTTCCTCTTCTTACAGTTGGCTATGAATATTTGAGATCTGACTTTTAAAGTGTTTTTCCCGGATTCATCCAAATTACTGCAATTACTCGTGTAAATTGCTGATTCCTGTCAGTGTGCAATATACAGACAGTCAGGATTGTGCTGCATCTCTTAGCTGTGAGCACGCGACGGCCATTTTTCACTTTTCACTCAATGCCCAAGAGAGAGAAGTAGATGAGATTCTAGTTGGCACATGACCTTGCAAATGGCATCTGAGCAGGTAACAGAGCGCAATCCGGACTGTGGGCTAATTACACGCTGTCAGGATTCAGCGATCTGCACTCACATAGAGAAATTGCACACATTTGGCTGAAGCCTGAATAACTGCTCTAAGAGCCTGATTTAGGGATGCAGATACACAGGTGCTTCTCAAAAAATTAGAATATCATCAAAAAGGTAATTTATTTCGTTTTTCAATATAAAAAGTGAATCTCCTATATTCTATAGAGTCATTACACACAGAGTGATCGATTTCACGTGTTTATTTCTGTTATTGTTGATAATTATGGCTTATAGCTGATGAAAACCCAAAAGTCATTATCTCAATTAATTGCAATAATTAGCAAAAAAAAAAACACCTGCAAAGGCTCCTAAGCGTTTATAAAGGTCCCTTAGTCTGTTTCAGTAGCTCCACAATCATGGGGAAGACTGCTGACCTGACAGATGTCCAGAAGGCGTCACTGACACACTCCACAAGGAGGGAAAGCCACAAAAGGTCATTGCTAAAGAAGCCGCCTGTTCACACAGTGCTGTATCCCAGAATATTAATGAAAAGTGGAGTGGAAGGAGAAAGTGTGGTAGAAAAAGGTGCACAAGCAACCGGGATAACCGCAGCCTGGAAAGGATTGTTAAGAAAAGACCATTCAGTAATGTGGAGGAGATTCACAAGGAGTGGACTGCTGCTGGAGTCATTGCTTCAAGAGCCTCCACACACAGACGTGTCCACTACATGAGCTACAAGTGTCACATTCCTTGTGTCCGGCCGCTCATGACCAATAGACAACGCCAGAAGCGTCTTACCTGGGCCAAGGAGAAAAAGAACTGGACTGTTGTCAGGGGTCCAAGGTCCCAGAGTCTGGAGGAAGAGTGGAGAGGCCACAATCGGAGCTGCTGGAGACACTAGTAAAATATTGATGTGATGTGATTTTGTGACACTCTGTTGGGAGATGTTTAGGCTCTATGTGTCTACATGTGGCCACCCAGTGGTTGGGAGTTGACTTACAGCCTGTTAAAGATTTCGCTATCATGTCACCATAACGTTCTGAAATTGAATAGTTAAAACTGGAGTCCTTCATGAAATTCGTAGAAAGGTAAATGTCGGCATATATGTCAATGATGGACTTGGTCAAAAGCATTTTTAGGATCCTGTTTCAGTGGCCATGTCGGTAGTCCATGGTACCAGAGTGTGGCCTGCTCCCGGCAACATCCCCCCAGCACCTCTTCTGATAAGTAAACTGACCCAACATCATCATGCTGCACCGCGATTCACACATGATGTCACAATGGTCTACTACTCAGAAGAGAGGTCGGGATTGTCATTGGTAGTAGGAGCTCACAGGGCTCTGGGTTGTGGGACTATGGACTATGGACGTGGCCGCTGCACCAGGGCTCTGGGTTGTGGGACTATGGACTATGGACGTGGCCGCTGCACCAGGGCTCTGGGTTGTGGGACTATGGACTATGGACGTGGCCGCTGCACCAGGGCTCTGGGTTGTCGGACTATGGACTATGGACGTGGCCGCTGCACCAGGGCTCTGGGTTGTGGGACTATGGACTATGGACGTGGCCGCTGCACCATGGCTCTGGGTTGTCGGACTATGGACTATGGACGTGGCCGCTGCACCAGGGCTCTGGGTTGTCGGACTATGGACTATGGACGTGGCCGCTGCACCAGGGCTCTGGCTTGTCGGACTATGGACTATGGATGTGGCCGCTGCACCAGGGCTCTGGGTTGTCGGACTATGGACTATGGACGTGGCCGCTGCACCAGGGCTCTGGGTTGTCGGACTATGGACTATGGACGTGGCCGCTGCACCAGGGCTCTGGGTTGTCGGACTATGGACTATGGACGTGGCCGCTGCACCAGGGCTCTGGCTTGTCGGACTATGGACTATGGATGTGGCCGCTGCACCAGGGCTCTGGGTTGTCGGACTATGGACTATGGATGTGGCCGCTGCACCAGGGCTCTGGCTTGTCGGACTATGGACTATGGATGTGGCCGCTGCACCAGGGCTCTGGGTTGTCAGACTATGGACGTGGCCACTGCACCAGGGCTCTGGGTTGTCAGACTATGGACTATGGATGTGGCCGCTGCACCAGGGCTCTGGCTTGTCGGACTATGGACTATGGATGTGGCCGCTGCACCAGGGCTCTGGGTTGTCAGACTATGGACGTGGCCATTGCACCAGGGCTCTGGCTTGTCGGACTATGGACTATGGATGTGGCCGCTGCACCAGGGCTCTGGCTTGTCGGACTATGGACTATGGATGTGGCCGCTGCACCAGGGCTCTGGGTTGTCGGACTATGGACTATGGATGTGGCCGCTCACCAGGGCTCTGGGTTGTCAGACTATGGACGTGGCCACTGCACCAGGGCTCTGGGTTGTCAGACTATGGACTATGGATGTGGCCGCTGCACCAGGGCTCTGGCTTGTCGGACTATGGACTATGGATGTGGCTGCTGCACCAGGGCTCTGGGTTGTCAGACTATGGACGTGGCCATTGCACCAGGGCTCTGGCTTGTCGGACTATGGACTATGGATGTGGCCGCTGCACCAGGGCTCTGGCTTGTCGGACTATGGACTATGGATGTGGCTGCTGCACCAGGGCTCTGGGTTGTCAGACTATGGACTATGGACGTGGCCGCTGCACCAGGGCTCTGGGTTGTGGGACTATGGACTATGGATGTGGCCGCTGCACCAGGGCTCTGGCTTGTCGGACTATGGACTATGGATGTGGCCGCTGCACCAGGGCTCTGGGTTGTCGGACTATGGACTATGGATGTGGCCATATTCTAGTCTAGTTCATAGTCTAGTACTATGTCTAGTACTGCAGCTCAGACCCAATAGTTATGCATATCACACACAACCTATGGACTGGTCTTGGAAAAAGCAGACATCTTTTTCTAATCTTGATCAACCCTGTAAGACTTGTACATATCAGTTCATCACTTGGTGTCCCAATGGCAGCGTACGATAAAGTTTATGTATAGTGTATAGTGCATATATAGTGTGCCGATGTATAGTGTTTCATGCATATATATTGTGCCAATGTACAGTGCCTTCATAAGGCAGCCTATTACAGAGGTATTTTCTCCATTAAGGGCACAGTCAGACCGCAGTATAAATCGGGCCGATATTGGGCTGCAATGCTCGGACAGGCTGTGGCTCTCCTGCACGGCGCTCCGGTCTGTGTCCAATTTATGTAGCCATCTGTAGAATACTAATACATTGTAAATATGGTTCCATTTGTTATAAACTGTGAGATTAGAGTGTGAGGGATAACGCCTGTATAAACGTTCTATATTCCGTATACATTTCTGCAGGTCAATAAACTTGTACGGAGCAATAGCATGGACATGTGCACGAAGCCGAGAGGGAAATAACGCGGAGAACAGAGATGGTCCCCAGACCTGTAGCGTCCCGCCCTGTACGTGTGGGGCTCCTGGGGGCTCGTACTATGCGGCCATTGATTTTACTATAAGAAGAATGACTCTTTTGGGACTATTGAGCTGATTTATTGATCACTTGGTTTGCTAATTGTCATGTCCTATATGCTTCATAGATTGGAGAGCGGGGGCTCATTCCTAGACGCTCACATATTAATGTTCTCACCTGCGACTACACTACTTATTACATTGTGGCACCATTGACCTCTGATCTCCATATAGTAAAACTATGATCCACTTGTTGCAATGAATGAGGTTAGGGAGCACCACAGAACTGTCATGGGGGTCCCACTGGTGGAAAGCCACCGAGAACGGCTCAAGTAAAATGACGTCTTGCCCGTCTCCCATTACAATCACTGGATGGATTTCCTTTCGTTTGTACAAAACTCTGGCAGAAATGAGAATCATTCTGGATGAGGCCGATGAAGACTCCTGATATTATAGACGAGGGAGCCGCAAACCCTAATGAGGGACACATGAGAAGGACGCCAAGATTTAATATCTAGAAATGTATTAGTGACAAGAAAAAATATTAAAGGAGTTTTCCCAGAATCATATACATTTTATCTACTTACATAAAACTGGAGAAACTCGCCAATAACCATCAATTTCACATTCAGCCAGGGCGCTTCTCCCAGTTCCTGTGGTCGTACGGCCGCTTTGTGGTGATGATTTCTCATAGTCATGTTACGTCCATGGTTCTGATACAAATTCACGTCAGCCAAACATCTAATGGCTCTAACACTGAATATTGCACCCAACATGGAGGAGCAATTTGGGGGTCCACCACTCGGAGTGCCCTCTTCACTTCATTAAAGGAGCCCCAACGTTTAGGTAAAGCAATATGGATAATTTTTGGAATGGGAAGTTGTGGTCCCCCAAACACTAGTGAATGAAGACTTCCATGGCGGCCATTCAGATCAATCAGTGAACAGGAGATCCACGAACAAAAGAGAGGAGGAAATCAAATTTGTTGCAAATTTCATCAAAAACTTGGATTTGCTCGAATCCGAATTTTCTTGTGATTCACTTTATGGTAATACAGGAACATGGCAGCCATCTGGTAACAGTCCAGCAAAGAAGATAACATATCTTCATTTAAAAAAGCATTACACTTACCGAGTTTCTCACCTGTCTTGGTCCTTCGCTCCCGTCCAGCTCGCTTCCTCCGTGGTCTTCTATTCCATTCACTCTTTGGCGTCTCCATTATTGAAAAGACTTTAAACGCACAACATGATGCTACATGAGACCTAGTCAAAGAGTGGAGAAGACGGAAGATAGAAGAGAAGACTGGAGCGTGCGGAGGACCGGGTGGGAGCTGCGGTACCGGGACCAGTGAAGGGAGCGGAGAGTCTAATATTTAATTTTAAATTTGAGCAAAT